>NW_017671826.1:246595-247240 GCF_001879085.1 Nicotiana attenuata | reverse complement strand
AGAAAGAAAAGACATATTAAGGATGAGGCAATGACCTTTATATCTTAGCTAAGAATGGAGATTTCAATAGGTGAAGAAGGTAAGCTGAGAAAGCTATCAGGATGTTCATAACCTCCATTAAATGTTTTTGACCTGTGTATGGAAGGGTTTGTTGAATCCGCCCTTTTCCTCCCCACACACCCAGATTGTATCGTGCAGGATGCTTGGGAGTTCTGAAAAGTTTTATCGGAAGGCATCTCTAAGTGGGCTAAAAAAATTCAGATCTAAGCTAATTGATATTCGGTTACACATTTGCAAACTTGTAAGTGGACTAAAATAATGCAAGGTCAACTTATAGCATTATTATGTAACTAGTAGTCGTACCCGCGCGATGCGCGGTCAATATTAAAAAATATTTGTCACTTTGTTAATTTTTCGATGTTACATTTGAAATTATCATAATTATTTGATTATCCTATTCTATATAAATAGAATAGATATTGTCTAAATTTTAATAAATAAAATCTCCATTAAATTAAGGGACTTATATAGTCATCAAATAATTTTTTCGCTATGTATTTTTATTTATTATATTATCCAATATTTAGTATAATTATATTGTTATGACACTTGTCATTATAACATTTCTTTGACTCTCCTATTATA
>NW_017671826.1:220808-242828 GCF_001879085.1 Nicotiana attenuata | reverse complement strand
AAAGATGGATTCTATTTTTAGTAACAACTTTTTCTTTTTTGCAGGTGATGAAGATGTTTCTATGGCTTATTATTTGATGAAAATTCAGAGGGTGCTATTAGTGCTTTGAACGAATATATTTGAACGAATCATTTGTTCAAAACATTTAGTTTCTACCTTTCAACAATATATTTGAACGAATTTGTAAGTCAAAGATACATAATTATTGATTTAGATTTGCAAGTTGAGAAACAGAGAGAACAACTAATAAGCAGAACAAAATTAATCAGATAAGTTATTTGGAACAATTAGTTGTATGATATAATCATACAACAATTTCGAGGAGCAAAACAAATCTATCAATAATCATATAACAATTCCGAAAACCAAACCGAATTAGCAAGGTAAAAACATATTTAAAATACCTTTTCATCTTGTAGAACCAATTCAATCGAGAATATAGTGCCTGGATTAAAACGATCTGGTACTTCCCACGAACGGACAACACGAACTTTCAACTTCCATTGCATCTTCGAAATTGTTATATCCTTGATGAAATCATGTGAGTAGCCATCTTTTGCATAAGACGTAAGTTTTCTTGAAATCTTGATAGAAGAAGGAACATTAGAATTGAAGAACGTGTAGTTGTGGAAGAAATATATATTTGCAGTTTTGAACAGTTGCTACCCAGTATACAAAATCGTGGGTTACACAGTTGAAGCTATCGTGCTTTTGCAGAGAAAATTTAGGGTAAGTTGAAGGTAAAAAATTATTACCTAATAATGTGGAGTAAAAGGTTTTAACAAATAAAATTATTTAATAATTTAAAAAAAAAATCAGGAAATTGAGGAGAAGTTCGAACGGTTTTGAAGTGAGAAGGGTTTTGAAGGCTACTCCTATTTTTGAGTAAGCCATCTCATTTTAACAAATAAAATGATTTAATAATTTAAAGAAATTAAAAAATCACAAAATTGAAGAGAAGTTGGAACGGTTTAGAAGTTACGGTTTTGAATCCTAATAAAAAAAATTGTACTTCCTAATAAAAATAAAATTGTAATTCCTATTTCTACTTCCTAATAATTTGGAGCAATGTCTTAATATGCCAAGTGTCTTTTTCGGATTTTGCCACTTGGCTTCATGAGGGGCTTTTGTCTTCTGCTTTTAATTATAGATATAGATTTTGTCAAAAAAATATAGTTCATTATTCTTTTACGTAGGTACTTAAAAATAAATCATTGTTCAAAACAACTAAGAAGTGAAAGAAGGACTAGAATACATTCTAGTTGTGGCAATTAAGCAATATTATCCCACTGTCCCCACATTACTTAAGTATGTGATTTAATGCTATCATAAGTCTGTCATCTTCTTCACCTCTACTTTTTTTAACGGACACACTGGCATTCAAAAGAAAAACTTATAAAATTAATATTACCATGTTAAGAAAAAATAAAAGAAAATTTTTATATGTTAGTAGTTTTGTTTGTCAGATTAAATAAAGGCAGAATACAAATACGACTACTTGAACTTGTCCAATATTGTCACTTAACTACTTCAAGTGAGGTTTGTACCTATTAGATATTTCAACTTCACTCAATACGTGTCTATTAAACACAAGAAATTTAATCAGTAAAACAAATATGGTACGTGTATTTCACACACGCTGATATGGCATAATTAACGAATAAAAAAAAGCCACATGGCTGTTTTGACTTAAGCCACATGGCTCTTTCATTAATTATGCCATGTCAGCGTGTGTGAAATACACGCACCATATTTGTTTTACTGATTAATTTTTTGTGTTTAATAGACACATATTGAGTGAAGTTGAAGTATCTAATAGGTACAAGCCTCACTTGAGGTAGCTAAGTGACAATATATTGGACAAGTTTAAGTAGCCGTATATGTATTCCGCCTTAAACAAAACAACTTTATGCATGAATAGACGTCTTCACTCTTGAGTGCTTTTTTCGGTTATAATCAACATTTACAATCTAGATATTAGCGATGAAAACCGAGACAGTAAAAGCTTTTTTCGGTTATAATCAATATTTACAATCTAGATATTAGTGATGAAAATCGAGATGGTAAAAAACTTTTTTCGGTTATAATCAACATTTAAATCTAGATATTAGTGATGAAAACTGAGACAGTAAAAAGCTTTTTTCGGTTATAATCAACATTTACAATCCAGATATTAGTGATGAAAACCGAGATAGTAAAAAACTTTTTTCGTATAATCAACATGTACAATCTAGATATTAGTGATGAAAACTGAGACAGTAAAAAAAGTAAGGACGACAGGAAAGTTAATTAAAAGGAAATTGCACAATTCACCATAGTGGTGGTCTTATATTTTTGTCCCCTTAGTTTGCCTGATGGGGTAACACTTTTAATTTCTGACCTTCAAGTTCTGCCCATGGAACAAGGGGAGTTAAAAGTTAAAAGATCACGCCAAGAAGTGTCAAATTTCTGCAATTTTTTTTTCGCTTGTGTAGCCTGCATCTTTCATCTTCTCCACCTTTTTTTTTGGGAACTCCGGGATACTTCTACTGTTGTACAAGTGAAACACCAAAGCAGTTTCTACAGAATTTAAATACTAGCCTGGAAAAAAGGCTATTTATGCAAATGGCCCCCTTATCTGTGCAGTCCATTATAGAGGTCAAATTGTTAAAGTAAAAATGAGCCTTTACAACGAGCATCATCTTTTTAGAATAGAGTCGTTGGA
Source organism: Nicotiana attenuata (assembly GCF_001879085.1). Taxonomy (NCBI): domain Eukaryota; kingdom Viridiplantae; phylum Streptophyta; class Magnoliopsida; order Solanales; family Solanaceae; genus Nicotiana; species Nicotiana attenuata. The sequence goes on along the minus strand of NW_017671826.1, from coordinate 240,124 downwards.
AAAACAACATTCGAAGCAAATTAGATATAAGACACTATGACAATGGTATGGAATTCAGAAATTCTCATTGATAACAGGCTGCAGGTTTATGTAGTTACTAGCCGTATAGATGATATTTGTTAGGATTTTAAGTATATGATATAGTTAAAATAGGGTGAATGGGAAATGGAGGGAAATGAAATTTTTAAGTGAAATTTTAAGTTTCCCCCCTTGGCAAAGGGACATTGTCCCATATTGGAAGAGGAAGAGGTTTTTTTATGGGTATATAATCAATTGCTCTTCTTCTAGCTCTTAAAGAGTTGAGAAGAAGGCAAGCCTCGCGCCGTCGTCATCGTCGCTCGCTCGGCTTCGGCTTCGGATTCGGATTCGGTCAAACGATTGATTGATTAATTTTTTGGACCAAATTTATTTGTTAATAGTAAAATATTAACAGAAATATTATTAAATATTTGTTTTAATAACATAATATTAACATTAAAATAAATATTAATATTAAATCCAATCCGTTTTTCAGTTGTGTAACTAAAAATTAAACTACCCTCTTCAATTTTTCCTCTTTATTTTCCCTCTTTATTGTTGAGTAAATAGCCATTTATGTTGTGGCATTTATGCTGTGGCCGTTTTGCATAAACAGCTATTCTGAAGAGTTGTACCTCTTCAAATTTCAGCCAAACTTTGGTTATAAATACAAGACTATTCTGCTCAGACTTTCCATACGAATTTTCTGAGTTCTTCTCCTTTCTTCTGCATATTTTAACTTCAAAGAAAGCAACAGTAAGTGTGATTTGCTACTGAACTTTGTGTTCGCTGAAACACTGGGGTTTGAAGTACCACTACACTAGTGTGTAATATCCTGGGAGGAAATAATCCATAACCTTGGGTACTAGGAGGGGATTAAATTCCTTAAGGAAACACTGTGAATTCAGTGGGCTCGAATTGGTTTTTGTTATTTTATTTACATTTCTGTTTATGTTATTTTATTTTCTCCAGAATTATTTTACAATACAGATTACTAACAAGCTTAAGGAATTTAATATATTTTTTGTATTTGTACTCACTGTTTCTGGAGAGTAAAACCTTTGTGGTTTTGTACTCTATTGGAGATTAAAATCTACGTGATTTTAACGCTTGTGTCATTCTTTTACAGAAATGACTAATGATAATGTGAACCAAGCTGCTCCAATGGTGACTGTCAATGCCTCAACGAGCCGAATAACACCAGCAGCATTGGCACCGGCGAAGAAACCCGAAAAATTTTTCGGGATTGATTTCAAGCGCTGGCAGCAAAAGATGTTCTTCTATTTGACTACTCTAAGTCTTCAGAAGTTCATCAAGGAAGATGTTCTTGTGCTGTCCGATGAAACTCCAGAAACTAAACGCTTTCTCGTGATTGAGGCGTGGAAGCATTCAGATTTTTTGTGCAAGAATTATATTCTAAGCGGGCTGGAGGATGCTTTGTATAACGTCTACAATGGCGTGGAAACGTCAAAAGAACTGTGGACTGCGCTTGAAAAGAAATACAAAACCGAAGATGACGGGTTGAAGAAGTTCGTTGCTGCAAAGTTTTTGGACTACAAAATGGTAGATAGCAAGTCTGTTGTTACCCAAGTCCAAGAATTGCAAGTGATTATTCACGATCTCCTTGCTGAAGGTATAAATCAAATTAATACTGATGTTGAAAGTAGTAATCTTAGTATTTTTACTAACAGAAATTTCATTGAAGGTCTTGTCATCAGTGAAGCATTCCAAGTAGCAGCGATGATTGAGAAGTTGCCTCCTTTGTGGAAGGACTTCAAAAACTACTTGAAACACAAACGCAAGGAGATGTCCCTTGAAGATTGTCACGACCCAAAATCACGTGAACGGCACCCGGCACACTACCCGACCCGAGCGAACCAAACCATGTGATGCACACAAATCATATGCATGAAAACCAATTTAACTGCGGAAGCTCCTTGAAAATCTTATACATTTTCAAGTTAAATGACAAAATATTTTCAAATTCAAAATCACACATGACGCCCTTTCATAATAATAACAATGAGACTAAGTAAAATAATATACTTTCATGAATGTCGTGTACAACCCCGTTACTACAACCTTTCACAACTATCTATGGAGCCTCTATACCAAAGAATAGAACAACGGTTGGAGTAATTCTAACAAAATAAAATAAGAAAGAACATGATAGCTACCACGAAATAAAAGTGGTGCTTCATAATACCTCGGAAAGAGAGTCATCCTGGCCTGACCGCATGCCACGTATCATAAATCATCTTGAAATATGTAAAGTAAGCAGGGCCCTGGAGGGGGCCCTTAAGGGCTGAGTACACCACAACGATACTCAATAAGTGTCATAGACTCTCTCTAAATTTAGTTCTTGGGACAAACTTTATAAAAAAAAAATAATGCACCAATATTTGATATAAAACGATACGAAATTTTATAAATTCATGACCCTTGTTATTTTAAATAACAAGCAAAAGAAATATAACCCACAATATAAACTTTTAAAATACTTACATCAATCCAAGATTTTGGGTAAATCGTACAAAATCATTACATATACTTTAAGTCATCGAAATCGCTTTCGACTCTTTAGGCCTAAACATAAGAAAATCATCCTTACCTTTCACTGGGAGTACTATACCATCACCGACATAAGAAAGTCAACTAGGTTATGTACCTAGCAGCAAGTATCATATACCCTACTTGCTTAGGTCGTCTCATCGTAGTGCCGTACGAATCGACTCAGCCATACTAGTAATAGCACAAAATAGTACTCTCTCAAGGGAGAGCACTCTGCCGTAGTCTATACCACAAAGTGGCCATACGCCTATACCGGCACGTGTAGTTTCATGACAACGAACAGAATATATCCGAAGTCAATCTCGGTGAACACAAGTAACTCCCAAAACATTTGATACTTCAAAAATAGATTCATAGCATAGTAGCTTCAAAGGATCTATTTTTTTTTATCAATCATAGCATTTATAGAAAATCTAAATCATTTGAACAAAAATTAAATAAACAATCTTTTTCATGCTAAATCCTTTAGCAATTTAACATCAAACTCCAAAAGAAATAGTTTCCATGAGAACTTATCTCTAGCACTCAAATATATATACTCTTGTCAATACGTAAGTTTTGATAAAAACTTATAACATTTACCTCGAGTGTCATTTTGCCAACAAGATTTAAAATAATTTTTTTACAAAACGGCATGACACTACATATGCAACATAATATTTAGTACATGGAGACATCCGTACTTGTTTGTCCCCACAAGCACGAAAGCACATTTGCAAACAACTTAAGTATTAACTTAAAACATGCTTTTAGAGAAAGTCCCTCAAGAAGAGTAAGTTTTAATCAACTTACCTCGCTTTCGCTTTATTAATATTCACAAGCTATCAATCCTCTTCCATCATTCCAATGTTGATTAAAAAGCTCAACATCACCAACAAGTCGATATCTACAATTAGATATCCTAATTACATCAAAATATGACCTAAGATATTAATCATATCCATATATGGCTCATAAATTAGCTACAAGCCTCCAACAACTCAAATCACCAAATAGATTTACAAGCTAGACCATTCAACTTCATCCTTATATTTTAATACCCATTCGAAGCCATTAATGATACTACATCAATTGTCCAATACCACCAAATTACTATTCATCATCTTTCATAATCAGAACTTGCACAATATACAATTCGGATGATTACTTAGTTGATCACTTTCATCTTTTGCTAACAAATAATTCCACGGGTTTATTGTATTCAATCAATTTCATCACCAATATTCACCATTCATCTTCTCTCTCATTTTCTCAAAGTACTATTCATACCATGAACTAGAGTTTTATAATCCAATCTTGCAACCAATAAAACTTGTAACAAATACTTCAAATACTTCTAACTACTCATAATAACGAGTTTGCAGCATTGAAATTACCTCTAGTAGATCAATCTTGAAAAATCACAACTTTGGTAATTTTTGTGTTCTTGAGGATTTGATTATGAAATCTAGAAATTTGGATGTTAAAAAGATGTTAGAACTCATGTATATTGAGTAAGAATCAACCCAAAACAACATTAATAACTTACCTTGGTCGACTGGACTTGATTTGAGCTTAAAATCGCCCCTTCACCTCAAGAACCCTAACCCCCAATACTCAAAATACTCTCTCCCCCGACTTGGTATTTATAGGCCCAGATTTATGGGCTTCGGACGCGGCCTTGGACGCTATGGCAGCACTTCACTGCCAGTCATTCTTTCGGACGCGGCTCCGGATGCTTCGCATCCGCAGGCTCCTCTGCCAGCCTTTGGTAATTTGGTCATAACTTCTTGTAGGAATGTCCAAATGACAAACGGTTTGAAGCGTTAGAAACTAGACTCAAAGAACTTTAGTTTGATAGGTTTTCCATCACATAAATCTTTATACATATGTATATATTCTCGTCCAAAGTTAGGTCTTGTGCGTCTCATTTGGAACTTTAGTCTACCATGTAATTTCTAACTTGACTTGGACTTAGGGCTATCCTTAGACCCCACATCACTTATAATATACCTCGTACACTTATTATCATATTCAATTAATATCCATCATATTAATAGTCCTCGTCTGCATATAAAATAATGTAATTTGCACACATCAACTTTCTTAATATCACTTAAGTACTTCAAAATTTTCCGGGGTGCTACAAAGATCTCATTGTTCGGTTGAGAATCGAAGAGGACAGCAAAGCTACTGAAAAGAGAGGCCGTGTAAACTCAACAATAATTGGAGCAAATATTGTTGAAGAGAACAAAAAGAGAAAGAAGGCTTCTGGACCGAAATACAACCCAATCAAGAACGGTTCGGTGGAAATTGCTACAACTGTGGAAAAGCCGGACACAAATCTACGGAGTGTCATGCTCCGAAGAAAGACAAGAAGAAGGGTCAAGCAAACATGGTTGAAAAGCATGATGATGTTGACGACTTATGTGCCATGCTTTCCGAATGCAACTTGGTGGGCAATCCTAAAGAGTGGTGGATTGATTCTGGAGCCACTCGCCATGTTTGTGCTGTTAGAGAAGCTTTTGCTACTTATGCTCCTGTTGGACCCGATGAGACGCTTTCTATGGGAAATGCTGCAAAGGCCAAGATTGAAGGACGTGGGAAGATATTTCTCAAAATGACTTCCAGCAAAGTGATGACTTTGAACAACGTCCTTCATGTTCCCGAGATTAGGAAGAATTTAGTCTCCGCTGGACTTCTTGTTAAGAATGTTTTTAAATGTATTTTTGTTTCCGATAAGGTTGTAATAAGTAAGAACGAAATGTTTGTAGAAAAATATTACCTCACTGAGGGCCTTTTCAAGCTGAATGTAATGGTTGTTGAAAATAATAATAAAATTTCAGCTTCGTTTTACTTACTTGAGTCAAATGAATTATGGCATATATGTTTGGGTCATGTTAATTATAAAACCTTGCGGAAAATGATTAATTTGGAAGTATTGCCTAAATTTGAATGCAACAAATCAAAATGTCAAATATGTGTGGAATCTAAGTATGTTAAACATCCTTATAAGTCAGTTGAAAGGAATTCAGATCCTTTAGACTTAATTCATACAGATATTTGCTATGTGAAGTCAATACCATCTCGCGGTGGAAAGAAGTATTTTATAACTTTTATTGACGATAGTGTTGATACCCAATTTTTTCCTAAGTATTTTTATACCCAAAATACTTCCAAAATAGCATATTGGTGCATATATAAGCACACCCAAGAGTTTTAGCATTTTTAATGATTTTTAAAACCAATTTGTTTCCTATTTTAGTACAACAAAATCCAATAATTATTCCCAAAATTATCATTTTTGGCGAATAATTCATTTTATTCTCACATTTGTACCAAAATATAATTAAGATAATTTTTGCATATTTTTATAAATTTGTTTGGTATTTTAAAAGCTAAATTGCATATAATTGCAATTATAGCCTATCTTGTAATTTATAGCGTTTTATGTTTATAAAATTAATCCCGATATTTTTAAATTAATATTTATATAATATTCATTTACCCANNNNCTACTATCCTAAAGGAAGGGAATTGGGGCTTTCAGAAGTTCAAGAAAGGATAAAAATCTAGGCGACAATCAAAACATATAGTCAAAGTAGGGGGAGACAAATAGCAATTAGGGCTCAGACAGGCCTCCTCACTTAAATGCAAATACATAGCATGACTTCAGATACTGGTTAGGTCTTTAATTAAATTAAGGCGGAGGATAGGCTGCATAATATTCATTTACCCAGTACTTTTAATTTGCTCTTAAAATTTGTATTACTATTTTAAAAAAAAAATTTAAAGGGAAAATTGGCTATTTACGATTTGGCCTCAATTGCATTTCAATTATAGCCAATTTGGCAACCCCAATTAACCCAATTTCAAAGTTCAAAATTACCCAGCCCAATTTCAAGTTAACCCAACCCCTGACCCATTTATCCGATCCGCCCGGCTCCCATTCAATCTAGGCCGTTGATCTAAATGATCAACGGCCACCCTTCATTCTTTCCTTTTTAATTTTACCAACCACACCCAACCCTAATCATTTCTTACCAAACGCCGCCCTTGAAACCCCTCATCTCTGAAACGCTCTCTAATCTCACCTCAAACCCTAGCCGCCGCCTCTCACTGAAACCCTAATCTATGGCTTCTCAGGCTCATCGGAGGCCTATACTGGCCTCTCATGGCTTCTGCGTGCTCATTTTCTAAAGGTCCTATGACCAGATCTTGAAGGGTTCCTACCAAGCCTTTGCTCGATGACTGTTCTCCGGTCGTCTTCAACCTTTGTCTGGCCAGTCATGGCTATTCGAGTTCGATCTTCGACTTTCCTGCTCAGATCGATGGTTTCCAAAGCCTTTCTCATCACCTGGGTTTCTTACGAAACCCTAATATCTAAGGTTCCTTCGATTTATTTCTAGATCTGCTCCGGATCTATGTGTGTGTGAACCTTCTATGCATTTTTCTCGAGTCTCTTTAATTTTTTTTTGCTTTCAGAAACTCTTTATTCTTCAACTAGGGTTTCATGTTAAGTTATTTCGAATCTCTTCTCTGATTCTCGACATGTTTTACTGTGTTTTGTTTCTGTTGTTTTCTATCTGAGTTAGCATGTTGAAAACCCTAATTTTTGGGATTTTGTTCGAGTATCTTAGTCTGTTCGTTAATATTCGTTTGATTTACCTTATTTTTATCTGAGTTAGCATGTTGAAAACCCTAATTTTGGGATTTTGTTTGAGTTTCTGTTTGTTAATATTCACTTGCTTTACCTTTCTTCTATATCTGAGTTAGCATAGTGAAAGCCCTAATTTTTGGGGTTTATCCGAGACTTTGAATCTGTTTATTTGTTTATCTGCTTATCTCCTCTAAACTCGATTGATTTTCGAAAACCCTAGTTTCTTTGGGGACTATTCGATTTCTTTGAAATTGTTTGTGCAACTCGTCTGTTGAAATTGCAATGTGCTTCAATTCTCTTTTCTTCATGTGACTCTTTTGGTTGTGAGTTCTTACTACCTGTCAAACTCAACTATGGTTTCCACTCAACTCTTTGCATGCTTCTGATCTTTTTCTCTATTGTTAAACACTGAAACTTGACTATCATGCTTCGAATGTCTTCTTTTTAGTTACTACTACATGCTGTTATTTTGCCATAACTTGGCCTCACATGTCTATTACTTGTGCACTTCATTTATATACTGAGTCCCTTCTGTGATTGATTCTCAAACTCGTGATTGATTTTCAAAACTTTTCCTTTGTGAAATTCTGATTTTTACTCGCCTGTTAAGGGGTAATTGATTCTTTCTCTTTGTTTGGCCTTACCAGATCCTTTCCAAAAATAATTACATTCCTGTACTTAGACTTAAACACCTATTGTATGATTTTACTGCTCCTTTTATGGCAACAACCATTCTGCTTAAAGACTGATTTTCTTTCCTTATCTTGACCCTGTTAGTGTCCGTTTGAACAATAATCCCTTGATTAAAGGGAAGTCTTGTGTTAATTGATTCTGATTTGTGATTGTTTCCATATTTGTGTTAAAAATTTACTTATTACCTTATTCTCCACTCGTTTTCAAAATTATAAATACCCAACCCTCTTTTCTTTAGACACGAACAACTTGAGTTCAAAATATACACACTTACTCTTAAAACTCTCTCTTTCTTTACTACTGCTTGTACTGTTGCTTTGCCTAGCCGGCTGAAAGCCAAGGCTAGACTGTGGACTTGTGTTTGCTTTACCTTTCTGCACTTTGCTTCTCTACTGGTATGTCTTAGTTAATTTACAAGCCTCAACAACAATATGTTTTCTTTAATTACTCCAGTTTGTCATTCATGTCTACTTCTACTCATGTTTCTGTAGTCAAGATATGTTACTAGCATGCTGTAATACGTTCCCTTGTAAATTAATGTTTATCTATGTATGCACCCTGTCAGTCACTTGTTATTTATTTGCTACCTTATGAATCCCAAACCCCTGTATCCCCTTATATGCTTTAAGTTATGGTTCAGAAACATGGCAATATTCGAAGTTATTGTCCATGGATATGAACTGGACCCTTTGGGCCCTAAGCTTTGTCAGTTTCCCATCCCTATTCCCTTATTGTGTGTGCTGAGTAACAGCTTTGGCCTGACAGTATTCTAGTTATTGCTCAGACCATAGCTTGACCTCCAGTAGGTCTTTACTCTCTAAATGTTTGGCCAACAAGTTTGGTTAGGGGTGTGCCAGTCTACTTTATGGCTGGGCATGACCACCAGCCTGCCTTGGTATTCCCTATCCCCTTTCTCTTATTGCACTTGCACTATGCTCTTAGAACTTAGGTTCTTCCCCTCTTGTGTGAGCCTTGCCTTGGGACCCTTGAGCTCCCTCTGAACTTGGACACATAAGGGCTGGTCCTTCCACACTGCACAACTCAATTTTCTGATTAACATCTTGGGTGTATGCACTGCCTGGGGTTCCTGAAATCCCTTGGATCTCTGAAACACCCTAGATTAGATAAGGCTTGGAAATCTGGATCTCGGAAGTGGCTCAATCTCATATTATTAGACATTAAGTTTGAATTAGGCTGCTCGGATGTAGCTGATGATTCCTGATGTACTTTTTTAATTCCAGTTTTATTTCTTTTGGGTTGTAATAATTTGTATAAACTTGGGGATTTAGTAAAAAAGGGGGATGGGGTTTACTTTTATGCACCAAGGGTAGAAATCATGCCTATAGGGATTTATTTATGATTTGTGCAACTCCACGCGTAGAAAACATGCCTATAGGATTCGACACTTAATTTCTACAATAAAGCATATAGATATCATGTCTATAGGGTTAACTCCTGATTTCTGCAATTTCATACATAGATATCCTGCCTATAGGTTTAACTCCTGAATTTTGCAACTTCACACGTAGATATCCTGCCTATAGGATTAACTTCTAATTGTTCTGCAAATTCACATATAGAAATACTGCCTATAGACTTCCGCATCTCTGCATATATAAGCGTCATCAGGCAAACAGTTCGTAGGTTTAACAATAAAAACTGCACAAAGATGCCATGTTCATAGGACTTCTGTTAACGTCTAAAAGATGTCAAAAATCAATAAACATATAGAGAGCATGCCTATGGGAAATCTCGAATCTGAATAGAAGCTATGTCAACTGTTGAACTCGTATTGTTCTGTTAAAACTGGTAACCTTTTTCTATAATCAATTTGCATTATTTCTAAAATCAGTAGATATCATGCCTAGTTCTATCCAACACTTAGACAAAAGGATTAATTAATCAATCAGATCAGTTTTAGTCAACTGCATTCGAGTAAGCCTAATGTAGACTTTTTCGCCAAAAAATATGTGTTGAACCAGTACGCTTATCGCTTTATTTAATTAAGACCAAAAACAGTACGTGTAAGACATGCTAAACTCTATGACTTTTCGCTGGTTTATGGAGGCATATTTGATCCCTGTTTGCTTGCCTGATTCCCTCTATTTGCACTTATGTGTTTTGGTTGACGCCTTAGCATTTTGTCCTTTGAAAACTTCTAAAAGCCCCAAACCCCTTTCCCTTTAGGATTAGTAGTCCATTTGCCTCCAGGACTGATAGGATTGGGACGGGTAATACCATGCAATAAGTAACGATACTATTCCGCGCTTTAATACCTTAACGGGGTAGGGAAGGGTAGACATGGAGATGATGATCACACGATAACACTATGCATACAATCGGGTACCGGTGTTGTGTGGATGATCCATGTGATTTATAAACCTAGGACCCCCCTCCCTCTTTGTTATTTTTATTTCAGAATTTTAAAAGCTGTTCAGTTTTCAGTTTCTCTTCTTTTACTTCAATTCTTTGCACCTATCATGAAAAATCTCTCTTTTAATTGTCTGAATTTTAGTATTGTTTCTCCCTAAACTTCCGTCTCTTTCACCTCGTTTAAGTTACTTGCATCAATTATTTGACCCCCTTCCCCTTTACTCGTATATCTTTTCTTTAATTATAAAACTACTTTCTTCCAAATTCTAGTATTTTTTAAACCATTTGTACTTTTTATTTGCAACCATTATGTGAAACTTTTCCTCGTATTTGCAATGCTTGCTTGTCTACTTGTTGTTTGTATTTAAAGTCACAGTTGTAGCATGGCCGGGAACCACACTAGTGGATCTTGAGGGGTGCCTAACACCTTCCCCTCGAGATAATTTCTAGCCCTTACCCGAACTCTGGTTTTTGATCTCAAATTCTTTCTTAAAGTATCCTAATGCACTATAATCATTAGGTGGCGACTCTCCAAATCCAAAACCCAATCCCAAACGAGAATAGAGTTGTCTTTCCTAAATGTCGTAAACCCGATTTCTCGCTCTTTGGAGGGAGGGAAAAAGGGGGCGTCGACAGCATGGCGACTCTGCTGGGGACTCTTTAGGCTTTTACCATTGCATGCTATATGTGGCTTTATTGCTTTCTTTTATTGCTTTTGTTTAATGCCTTTATTTGAAACTGACTTGTTTCTTTTGTTTCTTTTTCTTTAATTACTTTCATTTACCGCTTTTCCCGTCAATGCTGTTGTAATTTTGAGCAATTATTGTAAACATTTATTGTATGAACGTGAAAATACATGTCAATTTGTTTCATTCTTGTAAACTGCATCTTCTACATCATATTCCACTTGTGCCGAACAGATACTATAGCAACACTTATAATGAGTAGTTGCGCTCTTCCAATACTATCACCCCTTAAATTTGGCAAATGCGTATTTGTGGTAAAACCAGTCGATCAGCGGTGCAGTCGACGGTTCCGTACATTTCCCTCTTGAGTTGTCCGCTCAAGGGTACCTGTCTAATACCCCAATAGAAACCTTACTCCGTTTAAACTGTACATGCATCATGGTCAGACCTAGCCGAGTCAGTTATGTTGTCCACATAATGACTCATTAAGATAGCCTTGTCCAAAGTCCACCGGGTTTCCTTGAAACCCAAACGGACGCCACCATATTCTGTGCATTTATTTGGAGAACTAAATGCTTTTATGCTAATTATTGGTTTAAATAGTCGAGTCCGGTGGGGGTATGGTCTTAACCCTTTTGTTTTGCAGAAAATGGAGAACAAGGTCCCCGACTTCGGTATGGTCAGTATACCCTCACTCTTGCTGACCTGGTGGAGGAATCTCTCATCAAGTGACCAAACCAATGAATGGAAAGAGAGGGTCACCAAGGCTAGCGAAAAGCTGGAATATCTGGAATACAATCTGCTGGAATTGGAAGGAAAAGTAAGAAAAGAGTCACCGACTGCCAGAACGCTGAGGGAAATGAAGGAGAACGCCTGGCAAAGGCATTTTTACTGGTGAACCTACGCGAGCTGGAGGATTTGATCAACGAGAGCTGGGGAAGGTCCTTCCGGGACCAAGTAGTTAGGAGTCCTTTTATTCTTTATTTTAATGTAATAAGGCCAATGGCCAATAGTGATATCTTACGTCCTATTATTTAGAGTCGTTTTGGATTCGTCTTATTTCTATCAATAAAATGAGGCATTTAGCATTATAAGTTCTCCAAAACTATTTGTCTCTAGGCCTACCTCGGGCACAACAAGGCACCAAAAGTTAGGACACGACTTACATTTTCGCACAACGTGTTTAAATATTGCAATATTTTTCCTCATAACCTGCACTAACTTGTTACCTTTTGTTTTTCCTTTTATTTTTTTTATTTATTATTCCCCTCCCCAAAGGTTAGTTCGTGCACTCTGGCATCATCATCCTACTCCACAAGATCCAAGGGCCCTCCACCTCTTCCTCCTCCGAGTCCTGTCAAAAACAAGAACAAAGGAAAAACGGAAGACTTGGGTAACATCAGGAAGGAGAATTCGGTTGAAAGGGTAGAGACTTCCCAGGGTATTCAGGTTTCCAAGGAAAGTGCCGCCCAACTTGAGCAGAAGTAGTTGAAATTTCAGGAAGAACTGGACCAAGTTCGGAACTTGGCAAACTTATCATTTTCCCTCACTACCCCGGATGTCAGCTTTCCCAATGCTCAGAATCCTGCACCTCCACAAAACACCCCACAACCACAGATACAACCCACTCATACTCAACATTGCAACACATGCCACACTCCCAACAACACTCCATTACTCATTCCCGAGCCACTGAACACCACAAATGACCATCTCCACAACACTTCTATTTATGTGGATACTGTACCCCATTATACTCAACCAATCTCAAATGCACCGGAGTCTGATGACAAAAACTCCCTTATCGGGAACTTAGCGGCAGAACTCAAGAAATTGACCAGCCGAGTCCAGGGCTTGGAAGGTAACAAAGGTATCGAGGGGTTAAATTATGAAGACCTCTGCATTCAGCCAGATGTTGAACTTCCGGAGGGGTACAAACCTCCCAAGTTCGAAATGTTTGATGGAACAGAAGATCCCAGAGTCCACCCGAGGACATATTGCGATAAGCTGGTCGGAGTCGGAAAGGATGAGAAGATCCGTATGAAGCTCTTCATGAGAAGTCTGAAGGGAGATGCTTTATCCTGGTACATCAGCCAGGACCCTAAGAAATGGACAAGCTGGGTAGGGATGGCGTCCGATTTCATGGACAGGTTCAGATTCAATACAGAAAATGCGCCAGATGTCTTCTACATCCAGAATTTGAAGAAGAAACCTACAGAGACATTTCGTGAGTATGCTACTCGTTGGAGATTAGAGGCTCCTAAGGTCAGGCCGGCCTTGGAAGAAGAACAGATGAACAGGTTTTTCGTCCGAGCTCAGGATCCACAATATTATGAGACGTTGATGCTGATAGAGGTCCAGAAATTCTCCGACATCATCAAGCTAGGAGAAAGGATTGAGGAAGGAATTAAAAGCGGTATGGTTACTAATTTTGAGGCACTGCAGGCTACCAACAAGGCTCTACAGTCTGGTGGCACGTCCAAGAAGAAGGATGTGAGTGCCGTAATGGTCGCACAGGGAGCCAAATCACCACCAAAATACCACACCTACCCATCACCTCCACTTACATATCAGCCCATCCCGAATTACCAAGCACCCACACCCTCCTATCAAAATCCACCTCCAGTTTACCAATCCTCTCCACCTCTCACATATCAACCCACCTCACCCAGATACCCTCAACCAGCACTTGTCTACCAAGCTTATAGCGCTCAACCCTCTCACTACCAATCACCTCCCACCCGCCAAAATTTCCCTAGACCTAGGCCAAATTTTGACCGCAGACCTCCCAGACAATACACAGCCATCGCCGAACCAATTGACCAGCTGTACGAGAGACTTAAAGCTGCTGGTTACGTCACCCCTATCCCAGTCAAAACTCCAGAAAATCCCTCCCAGTGGGTCAATCCCAATATGACCTGTGCGTATCATTCCGGCATGAAGGGGCACACCCTTGACGAGTGCCGCTCATTGAAGGACAAGATTCAAACCCTGATCGACAATAAGGTCATAGTAGCAAAGGAGCCTGCTCCTAATGTTCGTAACAACCCTCTTCCTGACCACAAAGGTGGAGACATTCACATGATCGAGATCGAAGATGATTGGAATCCCAAGGTGTCGATAGGTTTGATTGCTGAAGGTGATGAACCAAAGAAACCAACGGTTACACTTAACCCAATTGTTGTTCAGAATCAGCCCTCCAGGGACGATGAAGTAAAACATGTCTATACCTCTCGAATTTGAAGCTCCTCCTTCTGCAAAGGCGCCCGGGCCAATTGAGGTCGAATTTGGAGTTCCAAAAGCACCTGCACCCTTTGAAGTTGCTGTGTTACCACCAAGGGTACCTATTCCTGTGACAATGTCGGACATAACACCGTTCCACTCAAATCCTAGGAATAGGTACCACCAAGGGTACCTATTCCTAGGATTACACTGCCGAAGCTAGGAGAAAAGGGAAGACCAAGACATGAGAAATAATTGCTGCGCAAGGAATGACCAGAACAGGGAGGGTTTACACCCCAGAACACTTAGCTGAGTCCAGTAACCAAGCCCCAGGACGACCTATTGAAACTGGGCCCGACGATCTTTTGAGAAAAATACAAGCTAAGGAGTACTCAGTCGCTGAGCAGTTGAACAAAACACCGGCACAGATCTCTATCCTGGCTCTTCTACAGAGCTCTGACGCTCATAAAAATGCCCTGATGAAAATACTGAGTGAAGCTTATGTGCCCAACAACATAACTGGGGGTGAAATGGCAAATATGGTAGGGCAAGTGCTGGAGAGCCATAAAATCACCTTCCACGAAGATGAGCTGCCGCCGGAAAGATTGAGCCACAACAAGTCACTGCACATCACCGTGCAATGCGAGGATTATTTCATCACTAGAGTCCTGATCGATGGAGGATCCAGCCTCAACATCTGTCCGCTGATAACTCTCAGAACTTTGGGAAAAAGCCTGCACGAGATCAAAGATGGGGCTATCAATGTCAAGGCCTTCGATGGATCCCAGAGATCTACTATTGGAGAAATCAGCCTATGCTTACAAATGGGGCCAACATGGTTCGACGTCGACTTTCAAGTGATAGACGTCCCGGCATCCTACAACTTGCTGTTAGGACGGCCCTGGATCCACGCCGCTGGAGCCGTAGCATCGACCCTGCATCAGGCAGTGAAATTCGAATGGAATCACCAGGAAGTGATTATTCATGGTGATGGTAGTAACCCCATATATAGTCGCCAGACCATCCCAATGATTGGAGGCCGAAGGAGATAGGCGGAGAAACATACCACCACATCGAAAGGGTCAACGCTATAGATAAGGATAAGTGGTGGGATAACAAGATCGAAAGTATCCTGAATTGGTGTGGGTACGAACCTGGAAAGGGACTTGGCAAAAACCTCCAGGGAATCACCAAACCCATCAAACTGAAGAAGCATGGTACTACATTTGGCTTAGGGTACGGTTATACTTGGGAAGAATTCCAGAACTGGTCGCCACCATGGCGCGGCCCCTACTATCCATTGGAGCTTCCGATACCTAGCCTGGAGCAGACCTTCCAACCGACAGATACTATATATGGGTCAGAAGAAGATGAAGCATTGGCAGCCATGAAGAATCTGTTTCTGGAGGATGATGATATGGATTGCTATGTTCTTTTCGAGGAGGAAGGGGAGGAAGGCCCTTCCATACAGGCTGTGAATCGAGGAGACCGCCTCAGCAATTGGTCAATCAGAACCGTCAGGGCCCAGAAGGCTTCGGGCGCAACAAGAGGACATAGACTCAGAAGAAGATGAAATACCTGAAGAGGTCGTCAGAGAGGTTGAGAATTTTGAGAATAGACCTAAGTCCAACCTAGAAGAAACTGAGGTCATTAATTTGGTAGATACAGAAAATGTCAAAGAAACTCGCATCAGTGTTCACCTGTTGCCGTCAGAAAAGGAAGAATATACGGAATTTTTAAAGGAATATGAGGACATATTCGCCTGGTCGTATGATGATATGACTGGTCTCAGCACGTCCATTGTAGCTCACAAACTGCCAACAGATCCAACCTGTCCGCCGGTAAAACAGAAGCTCAGGAAATTCAAACCCGACATGTACGAGCAGTTAGCCCTTATAGATGGGAAGAGGATGAATGCAGTTTGCCACGGTCAGTTGTATCAGAACAGAATGTCCAGAGCCTTCAACAAAAGAGTTAAACCAAGGAAGTTTACACCGGGGCAGCTAGTGTTGAAGAAAATATTCCCACATCAAGATGAAGCCAAGAGAAATTCTCCCCCAACTGGCAAGGTCCGTACGTGGTTCACCGGGTTCTGACTGGAGGAGCCCTTATTCTTGCAGAAATGGACGGAGAAGTCTGGCCAAAGCCAATCAATTCAGATGCAGTGAAACGATACTATGCGTAACCACTTATGATTTCTTATGATGATGTAATTTGAACTACGCTTGACCTGATTCCCGTTTAAGAGGGGATACGTAGGCAGCCCTATGGGTTCGGTCACAATTTAATAAAAATTCCATTTTCCCCCCTGCTATTGGAATTGGGGCAGAATTTTGAGGAGGACCCTCAAACTTTCGAAGTTGATTTTTTCAGCCGTTCAGCGCAGCTGTCAGAAGTGCCAGCCCAGTAAACTGGGGCAGAAGTTTGAGGAGGACCCTCAAAATTCAGGAGCAAGAGAGGTTGCAATGTCTTGAACCACGTCGCAGTCGTTGGTTCGTCTAAAGAAAACTATTTTCTACTTACATTATATTTACTAAATCGTGCATAACTATTGTTCGAATTGCTGCTGTTTAGCAACGCTACCCCAAAGATACGCAACGCCGGAAGCCAGGGGAAAACGAACTAGCCTTTCCCCCTTTTTTACAAAACTCACGATTTCTTTGGATGCAGGCACTCGACTTACAATATGGTTAGGAAAATTTACGTACGCATACTCCTCAAAAATGCAACTTCTCAGAATCATCACTTGTTCGTAATTGTTATCCGCACATAACCTCCCCAGCAGTCACGATGTCGTAATCAGCTATCAGCTAAGAAATCTCACTACTATCCATCCTTTTATTTTCTTGCATTGCATAAGGTTACCTTTCTGCCTTCCGAGACTAAGCATTGTCTCCATCTGCATTATCTGCGTAAGGCTACCTTTCTGCCTTCCGAGACTAAGCGTTGTCTCCATCTGCATTATCTGCATAAGGCTACCTTTCTGCCTTCCGAGACTAAGCGTTGTCTCCATCTGCATTATCTGCATAAGGCTACCTTTCTGCTTCGAGACTAAGCACTGTCTCCATCTGCATTATCTGCATAAGACTACCTTTCTACCTTCCGAGACTAAGCGTTGTCTCCATCTGCATTATCTGCATAAGGCTACCTTTCTGCCTTTCGAGACTAAGCACTGTCTGAGCCATCGTAAATAGCCAATTTTCCCTTTAAATTTTTTTTATAAAAATAGTAATACAGATTTTAAGAACAAATTTAAAAGTTACGGACGTAAATGAATCATTATATTAAATATTAAATTTTTAAAAATACTTGGAATTAATGTTTTATTAAACATAAAACGCTAAAATACAAGATAGGCAATAATTGCAAATTATATGCGCAATTTAGCTTTTAAAATAATTTAACCAAACAATTGTAAAAATATGCCAAAAAAATACACCTTTAATTATTATTTGGTGCAATGTTTAGAAATAAAATGCAATGTCTGCCCCAAAATTGAAAACATTAATTTTGGCATAAATTATTGGATTTTGTAATGTATGTACTTTTTGTTAGTACTAAATAGGCAACAAAATTAGTTTTTAAAATCATTAAAAATGCTAAAACTCTTGGGTGTGCTTATATATGCACCAATATGCTTATTTTGGAAGTATTTTGGGGGTCTAAAAATTAGGGAAAAAATTGGTATCAACAGCTGCCCCTTCTTTACCCGGGAAAGATGATGAAAGAGTGTCGGTATAAAGATATGATGGCCAATTTGACCGGAAGCGGCGATTTGAAAAAGAATTGACCGGGCTTGGTTTCTGAAAGCTGCCTAATATCCCTGGTTTTAAGGAATTAGGCCTTATTGTAGTTCAGGAAACCATTGACGGAACACGATGGAGATTCGAAAGAAAACGGTACGATGTTAGGTGGCAAGAGGTATTTTGAAACTGATCGGCTGCGGGAAACGGAGCGGGATCGTTCCTCTTGAGACGGGCGTTGCTAGCCGGTTGTACCTGCAAGTGAGTAATACGGCGTATATGCGTACATAAACTAACGTGATGCAAGTTTCCAGTTGTGGACCATGAAAGTGTCTTTGGATGGTCAGATGACGTCAATCTCGGACCATGATGGTCCTGGACATGAAGCGCCAAAATTAAAGGATTCGCAGGCTATGAATGATGTTCTCGGGCTATGATAATGGTGCTCCGGAACCATGATGCCTTTTGAATAAATGATGCTGCAAAATATAAGTAAGGATCCTCGGTCATGGCATGGTTTCTCGGGCTAATGAAGATGATGCCTCTGAACAAATGGACGCCCTTGGGATAGTTTGGCGATATTTTCAGCCCATGAAATGCAAGATTTTGGCGATATCAAGCCGATGCAAAAAAAGAATGGCGGATATTCAGCCGATGCAAAAATGTAAATGTCAATATTTCAGCGACAAAGAAATTTAAAAAAAGGCAGCGATGTTTCAGCGATGCAAAAAAAGTAAAAAAAATGAGAAGGCGATTATTTTCAGCCGATAGAAATAAATAAACAGGCGATGTTTCAAGCGATGCAAAAAATGTAAATTGGCGATATTTTCAGCCGAAGAAATTTAAATAAGCAGGCGATGTTTCAGCCATGCAAAAATGTAAATGGCGATATTTCAGCTACAGAAATTTAATAAAGCAGCGGATGTTTCAGCCGATGCAAAATATGTAATGGCGATATTTCAGCCGGACAAAATTTTAAATAAAGCAGGCGATTGTTTCAGCCGATGCCAAGAAAATGTTAAATGGAATATTTCAAGCCGACAGGAAAGCCATAGGTTATAGATGATGATGGAGAGAACTGGCGATCTTCAGCCGAGTTTAGATTTAAATAAGGCGAATTTTCAGAATTGCAAAAGTAAATTGGCGATATTTCAGCCAATTGCAAGACGTAGTAAAAAGTGGCGATATTGTCAGCCAGTGCAAGAAAGATAAGGTGCGATAGTTCAAAGCCATGCAAACAAAGATATAAAGCTTAACCTTCGGAAGGGCAAGAAAGGTAGCCTTATGCAAGATAATGGCAGGATGAGACAGTGCTTTAGTTCTCGAAGGCAGAAAGGTAGCCTTATGCAATGCAGATAATGCCAGATTGGA
>NW_017671826.1:205054-220754 GCF_001879085.1 Nicotiana attenuata | reverse complement strand
TCAGCCGATGCAAAAAGTGTAAATGGTGATATTTCAACCGATAGCGAATTTAAATAAAGTTTGGCGATATTTCAGCCGATACAAACAGAATGTAAATGGCGATATTTCAGCCGACCGAAAACATAGGTATAGATGATGGTGGATATTTTAAATATGATCTGGCAATCTTTCAGCCGATGTAGAATTTAAATAAAGTTTGGCGATAATTCAGCCGATACAAAAATATAAATGGCGATATTTCAGCCGATTGCAGGATGTAAGTAAAAGGTGGCGATATTTCAGCCATGCAAGAGAAATAAAGTGGCGATATTTCAGCCATGCAGGAAAGATAAGGTGGAAATATTTCAGCCATGCAAGTGGAGGTAAAGCTTAACCTCGGAAGGCAGAAAGATAACCTTATGCGGATAATACAGGATGGAGACAACGCTTGGTCTCAGAAGGCAGAAAGGTAGCCTTATGCAATGCAGGAAATGCAGATGGAGACAACGCTTAGTCTCGGAAGGCAGAAAGGTAGCCTTATGCAATGCAGGAAATGCAGATGGAGACAACGCTTAGTCTGGGAAGGCAGAAAAGTAGCCTTATGCAATAAGATAAAAGCGAATAGTAAGAAGAGAAAGAAGAAAAATTCTTAGCTGATAGCTGATCGTGATATTGCGGCTACTGGGGCCATTACATGCGGATAGCAAATGCGAATAGGCGCGACGGTTCAATGTGATTGCGTAACATGTTTGGTAACTTTGTGACTTGGGTGCCTGCATCCAAAGAAAGTCGTGAGTTTTGTAAAGGGGAAAGGTTAGATCGCTCTTTCGTGGCTTCCGTCATCGTGCATCATTGGGGTAGCGTCGCTAAACAGCAGCTATCATAGTTATGCATGATTTAACAAATATAATGTAAGTAGAAAATGGTTTTGTTTAAATGAACCAATGACTGCGACGTGGTTCAAAGTATTGCAACCTTTCTTGTTCCGGAATTTTGAGGGTCCTCCTCAAAATTCTACTCCAGTTTACTGGGTTGGCACTTCTGACGGCTGCGCTGAATGGATGAAAAATCAACTTCGGAATTTTGAGGGTCCTTCTCAAAATTCTGCCCCAGTTCACTGGGCTGACATCCCTGGCGATGAGCGGCTGAAGACTGACTTCGGAATTTTAAGGGCCCTCCTCAAAATTCTGCCCCAGTTCCAATAATAGGGGGACATGAAATTTTATTAAATTGTGACTGCACCCATAGGGCTGCCTACGTATCCCATCTTAAACGGGAATCAGGTCAGGCGTAGTTCAAGTTACATCATAAAGGAAATCGTAAGTGGTTACACATAGTATCGTTTCACTGCGTCTGAATTGATTGGCTTCGGCCAGACTTCTCCGTCCATTTTTGCAAGGATAAGGCCTCCTCCAGTTAGAACCCGGTGAACCATGTACGGACCTTGCTAGTTGGGAGAGAATTTCCCCCTGGCTTCATCTTGATGCGGGAATATCTTCTTCAACACCAGTTGCCCCGGTGTAAACTTCCTTGGCTTGACTCTTTTGTTGAAGGCTCTGGACATTCTGCTCTGATACAACTGACCGTGGCCAACTGCATTCATCCTTTTCCCATCTATAAGGGCTAACTGCTCGTAGCGACCTTTTACCCATTCTGCGTCGTCTAACTCTGCTTCTTGTATGATCCTTAAGGAGGGAATCTCTACCTAGGCGGGGATGACTGCCTCTGTACCATAGACCAGCATGTAGGGAGTTGCTCCGGTCGATGTGCGGACTGTGGTCCGGTATCCTAGTAAAGCGAATGATAACTTCTCATGCCATTGTTTGTGACTTTTGACCATCTTCCTTAGTATCTTCTTGATATTCTTGTTGGTTTGGCAAGGGGAAGTCATCTTTGGGACTGGCCCGGTTGAGATCCCGGTAGTCGACACAGATTCTAACCTTCCCGTCCTTCTTTGGTACCGGCACGATGTTGGCTAACCATGTCGGATACTCTACCACCTTGAGAACCTTAGCTTTGACTTGCTTAGTAACCTCTTCTTTGATTTTCAAACTCATGTCGGGCTTGAACCTGAGCTTCTGCTTTACCGGCAGACAGGCTGGATCTGTTGGAAGTTTGTGAGCTACAATGGCCGTGCTGAGACCAGTCATATCATCATACGACCAGGCGAATATGTCCTGATATTCTTTTAAAAATTCCGTATACTTTTCCCTTTCTGATGGTGCCAAGTGAACACTGATGCGAGTTTCTTTGACGTTCTCTGTATCTCCCAAATTAATGACCTCAGTTTCTTCCAGGTTGGACTTAGGTCTATTCTCAATATTCTCAACCTCTCTGACGACCTCTTCAGGTATTTCATCTTCTTCTGAGTCTATGTCCTTTTGTTGCGTTGTTTCGTTCCAAGTCACAGTCGTTGGTTCATCGTCAAGATAAGTAATAGTAATGATCTATAAAATAGAGTAAATGATAGAGAAAACAATAAGTGAGATATATATGATAAACTGAAATGCTTTGATTAAATTCAAAGCTCTTTGAAACATCGGAGCTCTTTTCGAAATTAAAGACAATGCGAGAAGAAAATCAATTAGTAAAGTAAACTAAAAAATGCGATGCATGCTGCTTTTGTTTAGCCTTGCTACCCCGAAACCCTCCGGGCTCTGACGGTCCTAATTGACCAGTTGCTGAGGCGGTCTCCCCTGCTTACAGCTTGTACGGAAGGGCCTTCCTCCCCTTCCTCCTCAAAAAGAACACAGCAGTCGATGTCATCATCCTCCAGGAACAAATTCTTCATGGCTGCCAATGTTTCAATCTTGTTGTCCCACCACTTGTCTTTGTCTACAGCGTTGACCCTTTCGATGTGGTGGTATGTCTCTCCGCCTATTCTCCTTCTGCCCCCGATCATTGGGATAGTCTGGCGACTATATATGGGGTTACTACCATCGCCATGAATGATCACCTCTTGGTGGTTCCATTCAAACTTTATCGCCTGATGCAAGGTTGATGCTACCGCTCTGGCAGCGTGGATGCAAGGGTGTCCCAACAGCAAGTTGTAGGATGCCGGGACGTCTATCACTTGGAAGTCGATGTCGAACCATGTTGGCCCCATTTGCATGCACAGGCTGATTTCTCCAATAGTAGATCTCAGGGATCCATCGAAGGCTTTGACATTGATATCCCCATCTTTGATCTCATGCAGGCTTTTTCCCAAGGTTCTGGAGTTATCAGCGGACAGATGTTGAGGCTTGATCCTCCATCAATCAGGACTCTAGTGATGAAATAATCTTCACATTGCACGGTGATGTGCAATGCTTTGTTGTGGCTCAAACCTTCTGGCGGCAACTCGACTTTATGGAAGGTTATTTTATGGCTCTCCAACACTTGCCCCACCATATTCGCCATTTCACCCCCGGTTATATTGCTGGGCAATGTAATCCCATGGTATGGCATTTGAGTGGAATGGTGTTATGTTAGTCATTGCCACCGAAATAGGCACCCTTGGTGGTAACACAGCAACTTCAAAGGGTGTAGGTGCCTTTTGGAACTCCAAATTCAACCTCGATTGGTCGGGCGCCTTTGCAGAGGGAGGCGCTTCAAATTCAAGAGGTATAGACATATTTACTTCGTCGTCCATGGAGGGCTGATTCTGCACAACAATTGGGTTAAGGGTAACCGCTGGCTCCTTTGGTTCATCCCCTTCAGCAATCAAACCTATTGACCCTTTGGGGTCCCAATCATCCTCGATCTCGATCATATGAATGTCTCCACCTTTGTGGTCAGGTAGGGGGTTGTTACGAACATTAGGAACAGGCTCCTTTGCGACAATGACCTTATTGTCGATCAGGGTCTGAATCTTATCTTTCAATGAACGGCACTCGTCAAGGGTGTGTCCCTTCATGCCGGAGTAATACGCACAGGTCTTGTTGGGGTTGACCCACTGGGAGGGATTTTCTGGAGCTTTGGCTGGGATAGGAGTGACGTAACTAGCAGCTTTAAGTCTTTCATATAACTGGTCAATTGGTTCAGCGATGGTTGTGTATTGTCTGGGAGGTTTACGGTCAAAATTTGGTCTGGGTCTCAGAAAATTTTGACGGGTGGGTGGTGATTGATAGTGAGAGGGTTGAGCGTTATAAGCTTGATAAACGGGTGCTGGTTGAGAGTATTTGGGTGAGGTGGGTTGATATGTGAGAGGTGGAGAGGATTGGTAAATGGGAGGTGTATAAGAGGGTGCGGGTGCTTGGTAATTCGGGATGGGCTGATATGTAAATGGAGGCGATGGGTAAGTGTGGTATTTTGGTGGTGATTTGGCTCCCTGTGCGACCATCACGGCACTTACATCTTTCTTCTTGGACGCGCCACCAGTTTGTATAGCCTTATTGGTGGCTTGCAATGCTTCAAGATTTGTAACCATACCATTCTTGATGCCCTCTTCGTTTCTTTCTCCGAGTTTGATGATATCAGAGAACTTTTGACCCTCGATCAACATCGACCTCTCGTAATATTGGGGATCCTGAGCCCGAACGAAGAATCTATTCATTTGCTCTTCTTCTAGGGCCGGCCTGACCTTTGCAGCTTCTGACCTCCAACGAGTAGCATACTCGCGGAATGTTTCGGTGGGTTTCTTCTTCAAATTCTGTATGTAGAATACATCTGGTGCGTTCTCTGTATTAAACCGGAATCTATCCATGAAGTCCGATGCCATACCTACCCAACTCGTCCATTTCTTGGGGTCTTGACTGATGTACCA
Organism: Nicotiana attenuata; assembly: GCF_001879085.1. NCBI lineage: Eukaryota > Viridiplantae > Streptophyta > Magnoliopsida > Solanales > Solanaceae > Nicotiana > Nicotiana attenuata. The sequence goes on along the minus strand of NW_017671826.1, from coordinate 216,031 downwards.
GGATAGTGCATCTCCCTTTAAGCTCCTCATGAAGAGCTTCATACGGATCTTCTCATCTCTTCCAACCCCCACTAGCTTATCGCAATAGGTCCTCAGGTGGACTCTGGGATCTCCTGTTCCATCAAACATTTCGAACTTGGGAGGTTTGTACCCCTCCGGAAGTTCAACATCTGGTTGAATGCACAAGTCCTCGTAATTCAATCCTTCAATGCCTTTGTTACCTTCTACGCCCTGAACTCGGCTGGTTAATTTCTTGAGCTCTGCCTCTAAGTTCCTGATGAGGGAGTCCTTGTCATCAGACTCAGGTGTATTTGAGATGGGTTGGGCGTAGTAGGGTACAGTATCCATGTAAATAGGAGTGTTGTGGAGATGGTCATTTGTGGTGTTCAGTGGCTCGGGAATGAGTAGTGGGGTGTTATTTGGAGTGTGGCATGTGTTACAGGTATGAGTGGGTTGTATCTGTGGTTGCGGCGTGTTTTGTGGAGGTGCGGGATTTTGGGTGTTGACATCAGGGAGTTGAGGGAAAATGACAGGTTTGCAAATTCCGAACCTGATCCAGTTCTTCTCGAAATTTCAACAGTTTTTGTTCCAGTTGTGCAGTAGTTTCCTTAGCNAAACCCGGTGGTAACCACGTATACGGGACCCTTTAGGCCAGTTCGGGTAGACGAAGTTTTACCCCCTGGCGTTCTATACGTTTGACGTNCCGGGGAACTTAGCCTTTACTTCTAACTACCAGTACTGACCCCGGTGTAAACTTCCTTGGACTTTGACTCTTTTGTCGAAGGTCTCTGGACATTCTAGTCTGATACTAGCTGACCTGGCTAAACTGCATTCAGTCCTTTTACCCATCTATAAGGGCTAACTGCTCGTAGCGACCTTTTACCCATTCTGCGTACGTCCAACTCTGCTTCTGTATGATCCTTAAAGAGGGAATCTCTACCTCGGCGGGGATGACCGCCTCTGTACCATAGACCAGCATGTAGGGAGTTGCTCCGGTCGATGTGCGGACTGTGGTGCGGTATCCCAGTAAAGCGAATGATAACTTCTCATGCCATTGTTTGTGACTTTCGACCATCTTCCTTAGTATCTTCTTGATATTCTTGTTGGCTGCCTCCACGGCTCCATTCTTTTGAGGCCTGTAGGCTGTAGAGTTCTTATGTTTGATCTTGAATGCCTCACACATTACTTTCATAGAGTCGTTGTTGAGATTGGAACCATTATCAGTGATGATTGATTCTGGAACCCCGAATCGGCAAACAATACGATCACGGACAAAGTCTGCCACAACTTTCTTAGCCACTGCTTTGTATGACGCTGCCTCAACCCATTTAGTAAAATAATTGATTGCCATAAGGATAAATCTGTGCCCATTTGATGCGGCAGGCTCGATAGGTCCAATGACATCCATCCCCCAGGCGGCAAATGGCCACGGTGAGCTTGTTGCAGTAAGCTCGTTTGGAGGCACCTTTATCATGTCTACATGTATCTGACAGCGATGGCACTTGCGAACATACTGGATACAGTCTGCTTCCATAGTCATCCAAAAATACCCTGCTCGGAGTATCTTCTTTGCTAAGACAAAACCATTCATGTGCGGCCCGCATGTCCCTGCGTGCACTTCATCCAATAGTCTGGATGCTTCTTTTGCTTCGACACACCTTAGCAAACCCAAATCGGGAGTCCTCCTGTACAGGATTCCTCCGCTGTGAAAGAAGTTGTTGGATAATCTCCGGAGCGTGCGCTTTTTAGTGGCGTTGGCAAGTTCTGGATATTAGTACTCCTTGATATCGTGGAACCATGGTTTTCCGTCTGCTTCTTCCTCAACGTGAGCACAATAAACTGGCTGATAATAAATCTTTACTGGGATGGGATCAATGAAATTTGGTCTGGATGCTGGATCATGGATGATAATGTGGCTAATGCGTCAGCGAACTCGTTCTGGACCCTGGGGACGTGCTGAAATTCTGTCTTTGTGAATCTTTTCCTCAACTCCTGTATGTGATGCAGGTAGGGAAGTATCTTAGAGTTTTTGGTGGCCCATTCTTCTCAAACTTGATGTATGAGCAGGTCTGAGTCCCGGATCACTAGTAACTCTTGAATGTTCATGTGTCAATGGCCATCTTGAGCCCCAGGATGCAGGCTTCGTATTCGGCCATATTATTTTTGCAAGGGAACCTGAGCTTGGCAGATACCGGGTAGTGCTGGCCAGTTTCTCATACTAGGACTGCCCCTATGCCAACTCCTTTGAAATTTGCGGCTCCGTCGAAAAACAACCTCCAACCATCGTAGGATTCTGCAATATCTTCTCCTACAAAGGATACTTCTTCGTCAGGAAAATACGTTTTCAGTGGTTCGTATTCTCCTTCAATGGGATTCTCGGCAAGGTGATCTGCTATGGCTTGACCCTTGACTGCTTTCTGAGTCACGTATACAATGTCGAACTCACTAAACAAGATTTGCCACTTGGCGAGCTTGCCAGTGGGCATGGGCTTCTGGAAAATATACTTCACCGGGTCCATCCTGGATTTGAGATAAGTAGTGTGAGCACAGAAATAATGCCTCAATTTCTGAGCTACCCAAGTCAGAGCACAACAAGTGCGCTCTAATAGAGAATACCGGGCCTCGTACGGGGTGAACTTCTTACTGAGATAGTAGATGGCTTGCTCCTTTCTCTTCGTTTCATCATGTTGTCCCAGAACACAACGGAATGCTCCATCCAATACCGCAAGGTAAAGCAATAGAGGTCTTCCTGGCTCGGGAGGAACCAAGACTGGCGGCGTTGACAGGTATTCCTTGATTTTGTCAAAGGCTTTCTGATAATCGTCGGTCCATCTAGTAGCAGCGTCTTTCTTTAGCATTTTAAAGATGGGTTCACAAATGACTGTGGATTGAGATTTGAACCGGCTGATATAGTTGAGTCTCCCCAGGAAACTCATCACGTCTTTCTTGTTCTTTGGCGGTGGCAATTCTTAAATGGCTTTGACCTTTGACGGGTCAAATTCTATCCCTCGACGGCTCACGATGAAACCCAGTAGTTTTCCGGCAGGAACCCCGAACGCACATTTGGCGGGATTCAGTTTCAAATTATACCTTCTCAGCCTGTTGAAGAACTTTCTCAAATCTTCCATATGATCAGTGGCTTTCTTGGATTTGATGATGACGTCGTCCACATATACCTCGATCTCCTTGTGTATCATGTCGTGAAAGATAGTAGTAATGGCTCTCATATAGGTGGCGCCAGCATTCTTCAGCCCAAATGGCATCATTTTGTAACAATACATTCCCCACGGTGTGATGAAAGCCGTTTTCTCTGCATCTTCCTCGTCTATCCATATCTGATGATATCTGGCGAAACAATCAACAAAAGACTGCAGCTCATGCTTGGCGCAGTTGTCGATAAGAATGTGTATGTTTGGCAAGGGGAAGTCATCTTTGGGACTGGACCGGTTGAGATCTCGGTAGTCGACACAGATTCTAACCTTCCCGTCCTTCTTTGGTACCGGCACGATGTTGGCTAACCATGTCGGATACTCTACCACCTTGAGAACCTTAGCTTTGACTTGCTTAGTAACCTCTTCTTTGATTTTCAAACTTATGTCGGGCTTGAATTTCCTGAGCTTCTGCTTTACCGGCGGACAGGCTGGATCTGTTGGCAGTTCGTGAGCTACAATGACCGTGCTGAGACCAGTCATATCATCATACAACCAGGCGAATATGTCCTCATATTCTTTTAAAATTTCCGTATACTTTTCCCTTTCTGATGGCGACAAGTGAACACTGATGCGAGTTTCTTTGACGTTCTCTGTATCTCCCAAATTAATGACCTCAGTTTCTTCCAGGTTGGACTTAGGTCTATTCTCAAAATTCTCAACCTCTCTGACGACCTCTTCAGGTATTTCATCTTCTTCTGAGTCTATATCCTTTTGCTGCATTGTTTCGTTGCAAGTCACAATCGTTGATTCATCATCAAAGTAATAGTAATGCTGTGTGAAAATAGAATAAATGATAGAGAAAATAGCGAGATTTATAAGAAACTGAAATACTTTGATAAATTCCATAATTGTTTTGAATATCGGAGCTCTTTTCGAAATTTAAAGATAATACGGAAAGGAAATCGACTAGCGAAAAAGTTAAAGATAATGCATAGTGCTTTGTTCCGCCTTGCTACCCCGAAGCTTTTCGGGCCCTGGTGGTTCTGATGGACCAATTGCTGAGATGCGCCCTTCTGCCTAAGATGATCATGCCTGAGTGCGCGAACTAACCTTTGGGGAATGTGAATAAATTGAAAAGTAAAAAAAAAAGGTAACAAGTTAGTGTGGATCATGAGGAGAAAAACATTGCAGTATTTAAACACATAGTACAAGAATATAAATCGCGTCCTCATTTGGGAGCCTCGTTGTGCCCGAGGTAGGCCTAGCGACAAGTTAATTTGGAGAACATATAATGCTAAATGCCTCATTTTATTGATAAAAAATAAGACGAATCCAAAACGACTCTAAATAATAAAAAGTATATGTCACTAGTGGCCATTGGCCTTATTACATCATTAAAGCAAAATAAAGGACTCCTAACTACTTGGTCCCAGAAGGACCTTCCCCAGATTTGGCAGTCTTGTCTCCCTCGAACAGCTCCACCAACTCGCGTAGTCCTAGCAGTAAGTAGGCTCGGGCCAGATGTCCGCCCGCATTTCCTTCGGCGTTTTGGCAGTCTTCGATCCTCTTGATGAACTTTCCTTCCAGCTCTACTAGACCCCGCTCCAAATATCCTAGTCGGTTGTTGGCGCTGACAGCCATTTCTTTCCACTCCTCGATCAATTTCTGATGGGATTCTTGTATTCCCCGATGCTCACTTTCACACTCTCGAATTCTCTTGCGCAGTTGATTATACTTAACCTGTGCTTCAGCATGCTCGTCAACAATTCTGTGACCTCGAACGAATCTCGGCTGACCCATGCCATCGTCTTCTAACCAACCCGAATAATGCGGCACGNCAGCGGACTAGATGTTGAGGCTTTGATCCTCCATCAATCAGGACTCTAGTGATGAAATAATCTTCTACATTGCACGGTGATGTGCAGTGCTTTGTTGTGGCTCAAACCTTCTGGCGGCAACTCGTCTTCGTGGAAGGTTATTTTATGGCTCTCCAACACTTGCCCCACCATATTCGCCATTTCACCCCTGGTTATATTGCTTGGCACACAGGCTTCGCTTAGTATCTTCATTAAGGCATTCTTGTGAGCGTCTGAACTCTGCAGAAGAGTCAGGATAGATATCTGTGCTGGTGTTTTGTTCAGCTGTTCAGTGATCGCGTACTTCTTAGCCTGTATTTTCCTCCAAAGATCGTCGGGCCCTGTTTTAATAGGCCGTCCCGGGACTTGCTTACTAGACTCGGCTAGGTGCTCTGGGGTGTAAACCCTTCCTGTTCTAGTCATTCCTTGTGCGGCAATCGTTTCTCCTATTTTGGTGTTTCCTTTCCTCCTAGCTTCGGCAATGTAATCCCATGGTATGGCATTTGAGTGGAATGGTATTATGTCTGTCATTGCCACCGGAATAGGCACCCTTGGTGGTAACACAGCAACTTCAAAGGGTGTAGGTGCCATTGGAACTCCAAATTCAACCTCGATTGGTCCGGGCGCCTTTGCAGAGGGAGGCACTTCAAATTCAAGAGGTATAGACATATTTACTTCGTCGTCCATGGAGGGCTGATTCTGCACAACAATTGGGTTAATGGTAACCGCCGGCTTCTTTGGTCCATCCCCTTCAGCAATCAAACCTATTGACCCTTTGGGGTCCCAATCATCCTCGATCTCGATCATATGAATGTCTCAACCTTTGTGGTCAGGCAGGGGGTTGTTACGAACATTAGGAGCGGGCTCCTTTGCTACAATGACCTTATTGTCGATCAGGGTCTGAATCTTATTTTTCAATGAACGGCACTCGTCAAGGGTGTGTCTCTTCATGCCGGAGTGATACACACAGGTCTTGTTGGGGTTGACCCACTGGGAGGGATTTTCTGGAGCTTTGGCTGGGATAGGAGTGACGTAACCAGCAGCTTTAAGTCTTTCATATAACTAGTCAATTGGTTCTGCGATGGCTGTGTATTGTCTGGAAGGTTTACGGTCAAAATTTGGTCTGGGTCTCGGAAAATTTTGACGGGTGGGTGGTGATTGATAGTGAGAGGGTTGAGCGTTACAAGCTTGGTAAACAGGTGCTGGTTGAGAGTATCTGGGTGAGGTGGGTTGATATGTGAGAGGTAGAGAGGATTGGTAAACGGGAGGTGGATAAGAGGGTGCGGGTGCTTGGTAATTCGGGATGGGCTGATATGTAAGTGGAGGCGATGGGTAAGTGTGGTATTTTGGTGGGGATTTGGCTCCCTGTGCGACCATCACGGCACTTACATCTTTCTTCTTGGACGCGCCACCAGTTTGTAAAGCCTTATTGGTGGCTTGCAATGCTTCAAGATTTGTAACCATACCATTCTTGATGCCCTCTTCGATTCTTTCTCTGAGTTTGATGATATCAGAGAACTTTTGACCCTCGATCGACATCAACCTCTCGTAATATTGGGGATCCTGAGCCCGGACGAAGAATCTATTCATTTGCTCTTCTTCTAGAGCCGGCGTGACCTTTGCAGCTTCTGACCTCCAACGAGTAGCATACTCGCGGAATGTTTCAGTGGGTTTCTTCTTCAAATTCTGTATGTAGAATACATCTGGTGCGTTCTCTGTATTAAATCAGAATCTATCCATAAAGTCCGATGCCATACCTACCCAACTCGTCCATTTCTTGGGGTCTTGACTGATGTACCAGGATAGTGCATCTCCCTTTAAGCTCCTCATGAAGAGCTTCATACGGATCTTCTCATCTCTTCCGACCCCCACTAGCTTATTGCAATAGGTCCTCAGGTGGACTCTGGGATCTCCTGTTCCATCAAACATTTCGAACTTGGGAGGTTTGTACCCCTCCGGAAGTTCAACATCTGGTTGAATGCACAAGTCCTCGTAATTCAATCCTTCAGTGCCTTTGTTACCTTCTACGCCCTGAACTCGGCTGGTTAATTTCTTGAGCTCTGCCGTTAAGTTCCTGATGAGGGAGTCCTTGTCATCAGACTCAGGTTCACTTGAGATGGGTAGGGCGTAGTGGGGTACAGTATCCACGTAAATAGGAGTGTTGTGGAGATGGTCATTTATGGTGTTTAGTGGCTCGAGAATGAGTAGTGGGGTGTTATTTGGAGTATGGCATGTGTTACAGGTATGAGTGGGTTGTATCTGTGGTTGCGGGGTGTTTTGTGGAGGTGCGAGATTTTGGGTGTTGACATCAGGGGTGGTGAGGGAAAATGACAGGTTTGCCAAATTCCGAAACTGATCCAATTCTTCTCGAAATTTCAACAGCTTTTGTTCCAGTTGTGCAGTAGTTTCCTTAGCAACCAGGGTACCCTGAGGAATCTCAATCTCCTTTCTGGCACTTGTATCTCCTATTTTGCCTTTGTTTTTGTTCCGGACAGGATTCGGAGGAGGAGGAGGTGGAGGGCCCTTGGATCTTGTGGAGTATGCTGATGGTGCCAAAATGCACGAACTAACCTTGGGGGGGGGGGGAATAAAAATAAAAGAAAAAAAATAAAAAGGTAACAAGTTAGTGCGGGTTCTGAGAAAAAGTATTGCAGTATTTAAACACATTGGGTGAGAATATACATCGCGCCCTAATTTTGGTGCCTCGTTGTGCCCGAGGTAGGCCTAGCGACAAATAGTTTTGGAGAACTTATAATGTTAAATGCCTCATTTTACTGATAAAAATAAGACGAATCCAAAACGACTCTAAATAATAGAAAATAAATGTCACTAGTGGCCATTGGCCTTATTACATCATTAAAGCAAAATAAAGGACTCCTAACTACTTGGTCCCAGAAGGACCTTCCCCAGATTTGGCAGTCTTGTCTCCCTCGAACAGCTCCACCAACTCGCGTAGTCCTAGTAGTAAGTAGACTCGGGCCAGATGTCCGCCCGCATTTCCTTCGTCGTTTTGGCAGTCTTCGATCCTCTTGATGAACTTTCCTTCCAGCTCTACTAGACCCCGCTCCAAATATCCTAGTCGGTTGTTGGCGCTGACAGCCATTTCTTTCCACTCCTCGATCAATTTCTGATGGGCTTCTTGTATTTCCCGATGCTCACTTTCACACTCTCGAATTCTCTTGCGCAGTTGATTATACATAACCTGTGCTTCAGCATGCTCGTCAACAATTCTGTGACCTCGAACGAATCTCGGCTGACCCATGCCATCGTCTTCTAACCAACCCGAATAATGCGGCACGCAACCGGCGTGGTACCTGTCTGGCTCGATGGATTTCTTCCCCAAAACGATTTTGCAATGCCACAAATGCTGAGCTTGGCACCTATGAGGGTATCATCGTCCTGGAAATCAGCCCTGAGGTGACATTGTTTTATCAACCCTTGGTATGATTTGTCTTCTTTCAGCTTGCCTCATGGCTCGGAGAGGAACGTAAAGATAAGTCCCCTCAAACCAATCAGTATAAGAAATGGTGCATCTCGGGATCGGACAATGAATTCATTCGTAGGGAACCACTGAAACATCCATTGCACCTGGTCTTCTTTCAGATTTTCGAACAGTTCTACCCACCCTCTGGCGTCCTCTGGCTGCGAACATCTTTGGCATATAATTCATATGCCTCGGCTGGTGGAAGGCGATATGATCATCCCAATCTCTGCGTAGGATCTCCTGTCGGTATTATCCTTTCTGGAGGTGCTCCATGAGCCAAAGCTGAAGCAATAAGTTGCAACCCTCAAAATGACTGCCTTGTTGTTGACACTTGTTCAAGGCGCGGTATATCTCGGCGACGATCATGGGCACTATGCTGAAAGTTTGCCCACCAATTCCTTCCATCAAAGTTTTGGTTACCATGGCTAGTCTGGTGTGGATCCTAGCCTTCTTCATAGGGAACACGATCATCCCCAAAAAGCAAAACATGAAAACAAAGACCCTTCTATGGACATGCCCCAATGAGGTGATAGCAAATTCGTTTGAATAGGTGCGGTATGACTTGCTATGGTCGTACCTTTCGTATAGATAGTCAAACGGATGTAGGAGTCTTTCAAACAGGTTAAGTCTAGGTTTTTCTTCAACCCCATCATTTTAAGGAAACCCCTTCCTTTGCGATTTTCTAGTCTCCCAAAGAATTCCAGCTAGACCCCCTATCTCTTCAAGTAAAGGAGTCATCTCTAGATCACCAAAGCGGAACACAGATTTGTCACTATCCCATAACAATGTTGTAGCCTCTATGATTCTGTTGTTAGGTTGAATCTCTAGGAGAGAAGGCAGATTCCCTAGGTACTTGCGGACGAGTGTTTGATCAATAGAATAGAGGTCGTTCCACCAATTCAGTAACCTTGGATGAATGTTGGTTACTATGCCAAATCTGGGGATCTCGTGCCTCATTTTCTACAAAACAGAGTGTTAGGCCCTTACCCCCGCCAGACTCGACTATTTAAATCAATAATTAGCATAGCAAAGCACTTAAGTTCTCCAAATAAATGCACAGAACGTGGGGGTGTCCGTTTGGGTTTCAGGGAAACCCGGTGGACTTTGGACAAGGCTATCTTAATGAGTCATTATGTGGACAACATAACTGACTCAGCTAGGTTTGACCATGATGCATGTACAGTTTAACGGAGTAAGGTTTCTATCTTGAAGTGCTAGACTGGTACCCTTGAGCGGACAACTCAAGAGGAAAAGGCACGGAACCATCGACTACACCGTTGATCGATTGGTTTTACCGCAAATATGCCTTTGCCAAATTTAGGGGGTGGTAGTATTGGAAGTGCGCAACTACTCATTATAAGCGTTGCTATAGTATTTGTTTGGCACGAGTGGAATATGATGTTGAAGATGCAGTTTTACAAGGATGAAATAAATTGACATGTATTTTCACGTTCATACAATAAAGTTTACAATGATTGCTCAGAAATTACAACAGTATTGATGGAAAAGCAATAAATGAAAGTAATTAAAGAAAAAGAAACAAAAGAAACAAGTTAGTTTCAAATAAAGACATTAAACAAAAGCAATAAAAGAAAGCAATAAAGTCACGTATAGCATGCAATGGTAAAAGCCTAAAGAAGTCCCCAGCAGAGCCGCCATGCTGTCGACGCCCCCTTTTTTTTTCCTCGTGGAATCGGGTTCACGACATTTGAGAAGACAACTCTTTTCCCACTTGGGAATTGGGTTTTTTGAGAGTTTGGAGAGTCGCCACCTAATGATTATAGTGCATTAGGACACTTTTAGAAGAATTAAAGATGCAGACCAGAGTTTTGGGTAAGGGCTTGAAATTATCTCGAGGGGAAGGTGTTAGGCACCCCTCAAGATCCACTAGTGTGGTTCCCGGCCATGCTACAATTGTGACTTTAGATGTAAATGTAAATAAACAAGTACAAGAAGCACAAAAGGTTAAAAGAAGTGCTGAATTTTAAAGGAGCAATTTTGGTAAAAAACGTGCAAGTAGAGGAAAAGGTCAAGTACTTAGTGCAAATAATCCGAAAGATCATGCGAGAAGCAGAAATTGAAAATGCAATAGCTTTAAAGATTCAGAAAATTTTGTTAAACTAATAAAAAAGGAGAAAGGGTTCCTAGGTTTATACATTACATGGATCATTCGCACAACACTGGTACTCAGTTGTACGCGGAGTGTTATCGTGTAATCATCATCTCCATGTCTACCCTTCCACCCCGTTAAGGTATTAAAGCGCGGAACGGCATCGTTTACTTATCGCATGCTATTACCCGTCCCAATCCTATTAGTCTCGGGGTATTAGGACTTCTAATCCTAAAGGAGAAGAAAGGGATGGGGGCCTTTGTGGAGTTTAAAGGATAAAATTCTAGCTCGACATTCAAAACAAGTATCAAGTAAAAGGGGAGGACAAGCAAGCATACAAGGCTCAAATTAGCCCCAGAAGTCAAACAATCATTT
>NW_017671826.1:65360-204987 GCF_001879085.1 Nicotiana attenuata | reverse complement strand
CAATCGTTTCTCCTGTCTTTGTTTTTCCTTTCCTCCTAGCTTCGGTAGTGTAATCCCATGGTATGGCATTTGAGTAGAATGGTGTTATGTCAGTCATTGCCACCGGAATAGGCACCCTTGGTGGTAACACAACAACTTCAAAGGGTGTAGGTGCCTTTGGAACTCCAAATTCAACCTCGATTGGTCCGGGCGCCTTTGCAGAGGGAGGCGCTTCAAATTCAAGAGGTATAGACATATTTACTTCGCCGTCCATGGAGGGCTGATTCTGCACAACAATTGGGTTAAGGGTAACCGCTGGTTTCTTTGGTTCATCCCCTTCCGCAATCAAACCTATCGACCCTTTAGGGTCCCAATCATCCTCGATCTCGATCATATGAATATCTCCACCTTTGTGGTCAGGCAGGGGGTTATTACAAACATTAGGAGCAGGCTCTTTTGCTACAATGACCTTATTGTCGATCAGGGTCTGAATCTTGTTTTTCAACGAACGGTACTCGTCAAGGGTGTGTCCCTTCATGCCGGAGTGATACGCACAGGTCTTGTTGGGGTTGACCCACTGGGAGGGATTTTCTGGAGCTTTGGCTGGGATAGGAGTGACGTAACCAGCAGCTTTAAGTCTTTTATATAGCTGGTTAATTGGTTGACCGATGGCTGTGTATTGTCTGGGAGGTTTGCGGTCAAAATTTGGTCTGGGTCTTGGAAAATTTTGACGGGTAGGTGGTGATTGGTAGTGAGAGGGTTGAGCGTTATAAGCTTGGTAAACAGGTGCTGGTTGAGAGTATCTGGGTGAGGTGGGTTGATATGTGAGAGGTGGAGAGGATTGGTAAACGGGAGGTGGATAGGAGGGTGCGGGTGCTTGGTAATTCGGGATGGGCTGATATGTAAGTGGAGGTGATGGGTAAGTGTGGTATTTTGGTGGTGATTTGGCTCCCTGTGCGACCATCACGACACTTACATCTTCTTGGACGCGCCACCGGTTTGTAAAGCCTTATTGGTGGCTTGCAATGCTTCAAGATTTGTAACCATACCATTCTTGATGCCCTCTTCGATTCTTTCTCCGAGTTTGATGATATCAGAGAACTTTTGACCCTCTATCAACATCAACCTTTCGTAATATTGGGTATCCTGAGCCCGGACGAAGAATCTATTCATTTGCTCTTCTTCTAGGGCCGGCCTGACCATTGCAGCTTCTGACCTCCAACGAGTAGCATACTCGCGGAATGTTTCGGTGGGTTTCTTCTTCAAATTCTGTATGTAGAATACATCTGGTGCATTCTCTGTATTAAACCGGAATCTATCCATGAAGTACGATGCCATACCTACCCAACTCGTCCATTTCTTGGGGTCTTGACTGATATACCAGGATAGTGTATCTCCCTTTAAGCTCCTCATGAAGAGCTTCATACGGATCTTTTCATCTCTTCCGACCCCCACTAGCTTATCGCAATAGGTCCTCAGGTGGACTTTGGGATCTCCTGTTCCATCAAACATTTCGAACTTGGGAGGTTTGTACCCCTCCGGGAGTTCAACATCTGGTTGAATGCACAAGTCCTCGTAATTCAATCCTTCAATGCCTTTGTTACCTTCTACGCCCTGAACTCGACTGGTTAATTTCTTGAGCTCTGCCGCTAAGTTCCTCATGAGGGAGTCCTTGTCATCAGACTCAGGTGCATTTGAGATGGGTTGGGCGTAGTGGGGTACAGTATCCACGTAAATAGGAGTGTTGTGGAGATGGTCATTTATGGTATTCAGTGGATCGGGAATGAGTAGTGGGGTGTTATTTGGAGCGTGGCATGTGTTACAGGTATGAGTGGGTTGTATCTGTGGTTGCGGGGTGTTTTGTGGACGTGCGGGATTCTGGGTGTTGACATCACGAGCGGTGAGGGAAAATGACAGGTTTGCCAAATTCCGAACCTGATCCAGTTCTTCTCGAAATTTCAACAGCTTTTGTTCCAGTTGTGCAGTAGTTTCCTTAGCAACCGGGGTACCCTGAGGAATCTCAATCTCCTTTCTGGCGCTTGTATCTCCCATTTTGCCTTTGTTTTTGTTCCGGACAGGACTCGGAGGAGGAGGAGGTGGAGGGCCCTTGGATCTTGTGGAGTATGCTGATGGTGCCATAATGCACGAACTAACCTTTTGGGGAGGGGAATAAAAATAAAAAAAAAAAAACAAAAAGGTAACAAGTTAGTGCGGGTCCTGAGGAAAAAGTATTGCAGTATTTAAACACATTGGGTGAGAATATAAATCGCGCCCTAATTTTGGTGCCTCGTTGTGACCGAGGTAGGCCTAGCGACAAATAGTTTTGGAGAACTTATAATGCTAAATGCCTCATTTTATTGATAAAAATAAGACGAATCCAAAACGACTCTAAATAATAGAAAGTAAATGTCACTAGTGGCCATTGGCCTTATTACATCATTAAAGCAAAATAAAAGATTCCTAACTACTTGGTCCCAGAAGGACCTTCCCCAGATTTGGCAGTCTTGTCACCCTCGAACAGCTCCACCAACTCGCGTAGTCCTAGCAGTAAGTAGGCTCGGGCCAGATGCCCGCCCGCATTTCCATCGGCATTTTGGCAGTCTTCGATCCTCTTGATGAACTTTCCTTCCAGCTCTACTAGACCCCGCTCCAAATATCCTAGTCGGTTGTTGGCGCTAACAGCCATTTCTTTCCACTCCTCGATCAATTTCTGATGGGCTTCTTGTATTTCCCGATGCTCACTTTCACGCTCTCGAATTCTCTTGCGCAGTTGATGATACTTAACCTGTGCTTCCGCATGCTCGTCAACAATTCTGTGACCTTGAACAAATCTCGGCTGACCCATGCCATCATCTTCTAACCAACCCGAATAATGCGGCACGCAACCGGCGTGGTACCTGTCTGGCTCGATGGATTCTTTCCCCAAAACGATTTTGCAATACCACAAATGCTGAGCTTGGCACCTGTGAGGGCTATCGTCGTCCTGGAAATCAGCCCCTTGTTATGATTTGTCTTCTTCCAGCTTGCCTGGTGGCTCGGAGAGGAACGTAAGGATAAGTCCCTCTCAAACCAATCAGTATGAGAAATGGTGCATCTCGGGATCGGACAATGAATTCATCCGTAGGGAACCACTCAAACATCCATTGCACCTGGTCTTCTTTCAGATTTTTGAACAGTTCTACCCACCTTCTGGCATCCTCTGGCTGAGCGAACATCTTTGGCATATAATTCATACGCCTCGGCTGGTGGAAGGCGATATGATCATCCCAATCTCTGCGTAGGATCTCCTGTCGGTATTCTCCTTTCTGGAGGTGCTCCATGAGCCAAAGCTGAAGCAATAAGTTGCAACCCTCAAAATGACTGCCTTGTTGTTGACACTTGTTCAAGGCGCGGTATATCTCGGCGACGATCATGGGCACTATGCTGAAAGTTTGCCCACCAATTCCTTCCATCAATGTTTTGGTTACCATGGCTAGTCTGGTGTGGATCCTAGCCTTCTTCATAGGGAACACGATCATCCCCAAAAAGCAAAACATGAAAACAAAGACCCTTCTATGGACATGCCCCAATGAGGTGATAGCAAATTCGTCTGAATAGGTGCGGTATGACTTGCTATGGCCGTACCTTTCGTATAGATAGTCAAACGGGATGTAGGAGTCTTTCAAACAGGTTAAGTCTGGGTTTTTCTTCAACCCCATCATTTTAAGGAAACCCTTCCTTTGCGATTTTCTGGCATAAGCAGACCCGGAGTCTCCCAAGGAATTCCAGCTAGACCCCCTATCTCTTCAAGTAAAGGAGTCATCTCTAGATCACCAAAGCGGAAAACAGATTTGTCACTATCCCAGAACAATGTTGCAGCCTCTATGATTCTGTTGTTAGGTTGAATCTCTAGGACAGAAGGCAGATTCCCTAGGTACTTGCGGACGAGTGTTTGATCACTAGAATGGAGGTCGTTCCACCAATCCAATGGCCTTGGATGAATGTTGGTTACCATGCCAAATCTGGGGATCTCGTGCCTCATTTTCTACAAAACAGAGTGTTAGGCCCTTACCCCCACCAGACTCGACTATTTAAATAAATAATTAGCATATCAAAGAACTTAAGTTCTCCAAATAAATGCACAGAACGTGGAGGTGTCCGTTTGGGTTTCAAGGAAACCCGGTGGACTGTGGACAAGGCTATCTTAATGAGTCATTATGTGGACAACATAACTGACTCGGCTAGGTTTGACCATGATGCATGTACAGTTTAACGGAGTAAGGTTTCTATCTTGAAGTGCTAGACTGGTACCCTTGAGCGGACAACTCAAGAGGGAAAGGCACGGAACCGTCGACTACACCGTTGATCGACTGGTTTTACCGCAAATATGCCTTTGCCAAATTTAGGGGGTGGTAGTATTGGAAGTGCGCAACTACTCATTATAAGCGTTGCTATAGTATTTGTTTGGCACGAGTGGAATAAGATGTTGAAGATGCAGTTTACAAGGATGAAACAAATTGACATGTATTTTCACGTTCATACAATAAAGTTTACAATGATTGCAGAAACTACAACAGTATTGATGGAAAAGCAATAAATGAAAGTAATTAAAGAAAAAGAAACAAAAGAAACAAGTTAGTTTTAAATAAAGACATTAAACAAAAGCAATAAAAGAAAGCAATAAAGTCACGTATAGCATGCAATGGTAAAAGCCTAAAGAAGTCCCCAGCAGAGTCGCCATGCTGTTGACGCGCCCTTTTTTTTCCTCGCGGAATCGGGTTCACGACATTTGGGAAGACAACTCTTTTCCCACTTTGGGAATTGGGTTTTTTGAGATTTTGGAGAGTCGCCACCTAATGATTATAGTGCATTAGGATACTTTTAGAAGAATTAAAGATGCAGACCAGAGTTTTGGGTAAGGGCTTGAAATTATCTCGAGGGGAAGGTGTTAGGCACCCCTCAAGATCCACTAGTGTGGTTCCCGGCCATGCTACAATTGTGACTTTAGATGTAAATGTAAATAAACAAGTAAAAGAAGCACAAAAGGTTAAAAGAAGTGCTGAATTAGGGTTTCAGAGTGAATTCCTAGAGTCTTTCAATTCAAAGAAAAGAAAACCCCCCAAATCTTAGGGTTTCACATGGAGTCGGAGGTGAGGGAATCGTTCAAAGTCACCGAGATAGGCAGATATGCACAAACAGAAGTAAGAGGAAATTACGAGTTTTAAGACGAAGGTAGGCAAGAGCATGATCAACAGAACTCAGAAACAAAATCAAAGCATGAGCTTAAACACATAAGCAAAAGCGAGTCAATAACCTAGGCTAACATGTGAACAAAAGAGGTAAAAGAATCTCCGTAAAAGATCCAGTAAGAAACACAAGAGCAGGCTTGAACATAACAAGGAATAAAACAACGAGCATGAACACACATAAAAAGAATCACAAACATTTAGAAATCATTTTCAGAAAACCCTAAAAATAGGATTCGAACAGTTTTGAAAAGGGAAAATTGGGGAAAAACTCTAAAATGGCACACACATCATAGATCTAGCATAGATCTAGACGAATAAGCGAAAAAGGAACCTCGATTAGGCTAGGGTTTCTGAGAACCCAAAAGGACGAGAAGGCTTGGAAGTCTCGAGAATGGTTCTGAGCTAGCAAGGTCGAATCCAGGCTCGAGAGGCTGAGATACGCCGGAGCAAAGCCGGAAACGGCCAAAGAAACTCGAACCGGCCAGGTTCTGGATGAAGACTTTCGAGGTCTAGCCTGTCTTCAATGAGCAAGCGCGTGAGAGTAGGAGATGGTGGGTAGAGGTTGTCCATGGCTAGATTAGCCATGGATTCTAAAGGTAGGTGGATATTAGGGTTTCAGAGGTTGAGAGGGTTCGAGAGAGATGAGAGGAACCAGAGGCGGCGGATTTGGAGAATGGGGATAGGGTTAGGGTCGTTTGGGAATTAAAATGGTAAGGAGGAAATGTGGCCGTTGATCATTTTGATCAACGACCTGGATCAAAAGGGAGCCGGGCGGGTAAAAATTAATGGGCCGTGGGTCGGGTTAATTAAGAAATTGGGTAGGGAATTTTGGGTCTGATTTGGGCTTAAGATTGAGGTTAATTTCGGGCTAAAATTTGAATGCAAAGGGCTAACTCTTAAACAGCCACTTTTCCCTTGTTTTAATTTATAAAAAATAGCAAAATAATTTTTGGAAATAAATCAAATGTGATAAAATGATTAGTGATACATAATTATCAAATTAAAAATACTGGAGTCAATTTTATAAATATAATTACAATTGAACCTTTAAAGAGGCTAGTATTGCAATTATATGCAATTTGGTTTTAAAAATACCAAATGAATTTTTAAAAAATATGCAAAAATCATGTTAGCTATGTTTTGATGTAAATATGAGAATAAAATAAATCGTTCACCAAAATGGCAAATTTTGGGAATAATTATTGGATTTTATGGTATAAAAATAGGCAATAAATTGGTTTAAAAATCATCAAAAAATATCAAAACTCATGGGTGTGCTTCTATATGCACAAATATGCTATTTTGGAAATATTTTGGGTACGAAAAATACATAGGGAAAAATTGGGTATCAACACGTAGCAGTAATGATGCAATTTTTTCTAACACCTTATAACAACTAGGGTACTAGTCGATGAACCTTCTTATTTCACGACTGCACACTCTAGAAGTGGTTAATGATCATAAAATCTCGATAGTCTGATTATATATATATAAGATCCATCAACTTAGTTGTTTAGTATTCAAGAAAACTATTACGTAGAAAGTATATTTTAATTTTTTGAAAAATTATAACTAAAGCAATAAATGTAGATTGACATGCCGAGACGAGCCCTTATCACCTAATCCGAGCCAGTCTCTTAGTGGGTCGATTTCGGGCCAACCCGACCCATTTGATATCCATATCTATAAATTGACAAGTTTGTTCTTTACTGTTAATTTTTTCGTATTGTATAGAAAAATAACGATAATATTTAAATATTTTAATTAGTAGATGCATAAATTATATCTTTTATGCTACTAAACTCATGAAATATAATGATAAAAAAATGTAAAAAAAGATTGACACTTAAGTAAAGCAACGAGTGTAGATTGAGATGCCGAGTCGGGCCCTTATCACCTAATTGGAGCCAGTCTCTTAGTGGGCGATTTCTGGCCAACCCGACCCATTGATATTCATGTGACTATAAATTGACAAGTTTGTCCTTTACTGTTAATTTTTTTTCGTGTTGTATAGAAAAATTACAATAATATTTTAATATTTTAAACATTGGATGCATAAATTTTATCTTTTATGCTATTAAACTCACGAACATAACATTAAGAAAATGAAAAAAAGATTGACACTTAAGTAAAATACAAATTACTTCTCCAATGTGGTTTTAGATAGTCTATTTCTTTAATATTGCAATAATTTTGTTTTGACTGGAACACAGTAAAATTTACAGTGAGATGCCCCTTCTCCTCCCTTCCCCCTTCCCCATCCCCTATCTGGTAAAAATATGAAGTTTAATGTAGTACTTTGTGAATATTTGAACCAATTAGCAAATGAATGCACGCAGGTTGGACGTGAAGCCAAAATTTATAGTGTATATGCTTTCTATTTAATTAAATAAACAATAAAATGGAGTAGAAAAGACAAAGGGAACTTTGACAAATGTTGAGGAAGGACCCTGGAGCGCGGGCTAAGTGGGCTAAATAGGTTGGGACTATTTGGCCCGTGAGAGATGGGCTCGTGACGGGCCCAACAGATATATTTTTTTTTAAAAAGTGTCGTTTGGCTTTTGAAAAAAGTAGCCTTTGGGTGTTTAAAAAATAGCCGTTTGGTGTTTGAAAAATAGCCATTTAACCTCCCCAACTAATTTTTTACCACAAACTTTTTATTATTATACTTTTTCCCTATTTTCTACTATAAATACCCCCTCATTTTTTTTATTTTTTTTTACAAAATCAATATCAATCTATCAAATCTCTCTCTAATTTTCTTCTATACTTGCTACAATTGTTTACTTTATCAACAAGAATAGTGAAAAAATTGCGAGGTTTCTCCTGATGTTGGCCCAACTAGTCCTGCTCCTGATCTTGACCCAGCTAGTGACACGCTGCTAATCCAAATGATGACCCATTTGATACTCCCGTTTGTCGAAGCCCCCTTTTTCTTTAAAAGGCGAAATCGGGTTTATGATATTTGGGAGGACAACTCTCTTCCCTTTTGGGAATTGGGTTTTGGAGTTTGAAGAGCCGCCACCTAATGATTAAGTGCATTAGGACACTAAGAAGTGTTTGAGTTGAATGATCAGAGTTTGGGTAAGGGCTAGAAATTATCTCGAGGGGAAGGTGTTAGGCACCCCTCAAGATCCACTAGTGTGGTTGCCGGCCATTCTACAATTGTGACTTTAAAGCAAATAAGCATAGAAGACAATTTCACATAAAGACTGCAAGTAGGTATGTATAACAGTTACTAAGCATGCTGAAATTTGAATAGGTGACTTCCTAGTAATTGGAAAGAATGTCTAAATGCAGAAAGATAGGATCAAGTAATGAATACAAATTATCAAACAAGGAAGGGAATGAGCAGAAAATTTTAGAGAAAAGGACAGTGCGAAAATTAAAGGGGGAATTTTAATGACTAAAACGATATGCAGAATTCTGAAAATTGGCAATCTAAAAATAATTAAATAAAGGAAAAGGGGGTCCTAGGTTTGTAAAATACATGGATCATCCACGCAACACCCGGTAAGCAATCGTACGCGTGGTGTTATCGCGTGATCATCATCTCTATGTCTACCCTTTTCCACCCCGTTAAGGTATTAAAGCGCGGAATAGTATCGTCACTTATTGCATGCTATTAACCGTCCCTATCCTATCAGTTCCGGAGGCATTGGAACTACTAGTCCTAAAGGGAAGGGAATTGGGGCTTTTCAGAAGTTCAAGAAAGGATAAAAATCTGGGCGACAATCAAAACATATAGTCAAATAGGGAAAGACGAACATCAATTAGGGCTCAGACAGACCTCCTCACTTAAATGCAAATACATAGCATGACTTCAAATACTGGTTAGGTCTTTAATTAAACTTAACGAAGGAAGGGTGGCTGATATATCACATATTTTCAGATAAGAAGTCCAAATTAGACTTTCCTGCTGGCTATAATTATTAAAGAATTGTGTAGTTAGTTAATTACCTAGTGGCTTGCCTAGGTGAGGTCTGTAATCATGATATCTAACAATGCAGAAGGCCTACTGATTTTTAAGGAGGATTATTAATTTTAGAAACAAACAAAAGTTCCTGCAGATTATAAAACGACTTTACCACTGATTCTAGACTTACAAGCGAGATGGACGATTCAGATTCAGTTAGTTATTCCTATAGGCATGCTCTCTAAGCGTGATTGATTTTAAAACATTTATATGAGTGCAGGATTCCTATAGACATGGTATCTAGAGTACATTTTGTTATTTGGGCCTACAAACCGTTTGCCTAGTGATAAATGATGTGCAGAAGTGCAGAAAATCCTATAGTCATGGTCTCTATATGCAGGCGTGAATAAACTTATGGACATGATCTCTAAATGCAGATGTGAATAAACTTACAGACATGATTTCTAAATGTAGATGTGAATAAACTTATAGACATGATTTCTAAATGTAGAAGTGAATAAATTTATAGACATGATTTCTAAATGTATAATGAAATGACCTATAAGCAGGATATCTATATGCTGATACACAAACGAAGATGATGTGATTGCAGGAATAAAACCTAAAGCATGATATCTACCCCACATGCATAACATGAGAGAGCCTCCCCATTTGACTATATGCCCCATAGTTATTACAAAGTTATTACAGCTTGAATGAATCCAGAAAAAGTAAATTACATCAAAAACTAAAATTCCAACCAAGGAGAGCCTAATTCAGACTCCTAGTCTGATACATGAAATAAACCAACTTCCAAAGAGCAGATTTCCAAAGCCTTTCTCTTATCTGGGATGTGTCAAAGTTCCAAGGAGCTTCACGAACTCCAGGCAATGCTTACACCCCAAATACCATTACAGAATCATAGTGCAGTGTGGAAGGGCCAACCCTCAAATGTCCAAGTTCAGAGGGAGCTCAAGGTCCCAAAGCAAGGCTCATAGGAGGGGGGCAGAACTTAGAGTCTAGGAGTAAGTGTAAGTGCAATAGGGGGAGATTAGGGAAGGCCATGGCAGGCTGGTGGTCATGCCCAGCAATTGGGATGCTGGCACACCCCTGACCAGCCTGTCAGCTTTAAATTGGGGAGTTAGGACCTATTGAAGGTCGGGTTCAGCCCTGGACAGCAATTTGGGTACTGCCAGGTCATGAACTTTAACTCAGCATACATAGGGAATGGGGTATGGGGGTTCATAATAGAAACAGGGTACAAAGAAAGAGCAGGCAAAGGGCAAACCCAGCAATGAGACATACTGGCACACTCTCAGCCTAACTAGAAGCTAGGGGATCAAAACTCAGTTCATGAACAACAATTCTTGTTGCCATGCCCTAAGTCCCCACTCACAAACACACAGGGGCATAATGGGATAGGGAACAAGTGTTCACAAGAAAGAGAATCAGGCAGTAGCATATAGGCATATTAAGTTAAGTGCTAAACTTTACAGAGAAAAGAAAATAGACATGGATACAAGGACTGTAAATAAAACACATTGGGATGATGCTGAAAAATTAATTTAGGACATACAAGTTTCACAGAGACAAGTAAAGAGAGAGGAGTAGTCTTGTAAAAGCCAAAGTGCAGACAAGAAGCAAGAATACTATAAGTATGTGTTCAGAAGAGAATTGTGAAATTGTATAGTTTGAAGTGTGTTTTTAATTGTGTTCTCGTGTGTGTCTTGTGAAAGAGGGTCGTGTATTTATAGTGTGAAAGTCATGAGAAAATAAGGTAAGAAAATAATAGAAGCTTGATTGTCAATCAATTACATAAGACTCCCCTTAATTAAGGGATTCAAATTCAAACGGTACAAACCAATTAAGGAAAGAAATTAAACAAACCCGTGTGCAAAGTAGAAAATCAGAGGAAAGTACATGGAAGTTATTTAAGGACAGGGTCTTGACATTACACGGTTTATGCAAATAAGGCAAGAGAATCATTTGACAGCCAGTAAATCACAAAGGTCGGAAATTTGGTATGAGTGAACCAAGTCGCAAAAATAAAGAAGGGTTTTACCTAAGCCAAATCATCTAGGGAATCAGTAAAAGATGGAAGGAAAATCAATCAAGCTATATTCAGAAGGAGGTTTGCGCTAATTGCAAATTTAAAGACAAATTAGAGGGAAATTCATCATATATAAGGAGCATGTGTGTATGAAAGAAGATTGTCGTGTAAATCAGCATAAAAATCCAGTAGCAGAGTTTAGAAGAGTTTATCAAAAGTCAGAATCATATGAAACTCCGAAATTATCCTAAAAGAGTTGGGGGTTTTGAAATAAGAATCCTAGTTCAGGCAAATCACAAAAAGAGAGCAAGCAATTGGATCAAAACATGTATAGCAAAGCAACATGCAATTACAGTAGAAGGATTCAAAGTACAAATGGCAAATACTGATAAGAACAACAAGAGAAACATGCTTAGAAGAACCCTAAACAAGGCTCAGTAGAAGGCAGACAAAGAACCATAAGAACTTAGCAAGTAGAAAACACAAGAATCGCCGGAAAAGATATAGCAGAAAAGCATATAGGAAAACACAGTATAACAAACATATAAGAACACGATAAAATACAGTAGAAAAATCTACAAGACAATAGTATAGAAAACACAGTAAGGGAAGCATGCAAAAGATGATACGAGGACACAACAGAGGCAAACACAAAGAAGAAAAATCATAAAAAAACTCTTAAACATTTTCCAGAAAACCCAAAATCGGAAAAGAAGGGTTTTGAAAGTAATTTTCAAAGGAAATTTTAGGGAAAACGTTTAAAGTTCAAGTATAGCATAGATACACAACGGATCTAAAAAGAATCGGAGAAAACCTCGTAGGGTTAGGGTTTCAGAGGAACCCTAGGACGAGAAAGGCTTGGAAAAGGTCCGATCTAAGTCGGATAAGGTCGGAATCAGACTCAGGAGGCTAGGATATGCCGGAGCAGGGCCGGAGATGGCCGGAAAGCTTGAATCGGCGAAGGCCTGGGTGAAGGCCTTCGAGGTCTGGCCTCGAACCTTCAAGTATCAGGCACATGAGGGTAATAGAAGGTGAATATAGGTCGTCCATGGCCTGAGAGGCCATGGATTCCGGTGAGTCGGAGGTTGAAGAGGGTGGAGGCGATTAGGGTTTCAGGAACATTCGAGAGCATTTGAGAGGGGGGAGGGTATTCAGAGGCGGCTGCCCGGTCGAAATGAGGTAGTTAGGTTAGGGTTGGGGGATTAAAAAAGGTAAGGAGTGATCGTGGCCGTTGATCAGGTTGATCAACGGCCTAGATTAAAAGGGGTTTGGGTCGGGTAATATAGACGGGTTAATGGTTGGGGTTAAGTGGGATTGGGCTGGTCCTGAATTGGGCTGGAAATTGGGTCAATTACGGGGTTAATTTAGGCTGTAATTGGAATACCAAATGGGCTGTAATTGAAATGAAATCAGGCTAGCTTTTAAATAGCCAGTTTTACCCTTTTTATTTTTTATAAATAGCAATAATGATTTTAAGATCAAATTAAAATCACTGAACTACTTAATAATATATAAATATTAATCCAAAAATACTGGAAATAATTTCATAATTGCAAAAATACTGTTAATCGTAAAATAGGCTAAAGTTGCAATTACATGCAATTTTAGCTTTAAAAATACCAAATAAATTCGTAAAAATATGCAAAATTACCTTAACTATATTTTGGTGTAAATATGGGAATAAAATAGGTTAATCACAAAAAGGATAATTTTTGGGGATAATTACTGATTTTGTATAGCCAAAATGGGCAACAAATCGATTTTAAAATCTTTAAAAATTAGGGAAAAATACCAAAATTCTTGGGCATGCTTTTATATGCATACACATGCCATTTTGAAAGTATTTTGAGTATAAAAATACATAGGAAAAAATTGGGTATCAACACCGTTACTGCGCCTACTTTTTCTAGAGAACCCACCAAACGGCAGGAAACATCTCTTGTTTGGCCATTTTTTACTCAACTAGTTCCAAAAATAAGGCTAAGTGTAAAACTTACAAATTGGAGTTAGCTTTTAAATATGTGAAATCACGGTGGGGTACTGGATCTTTGGCTAGACATATAAAAAGATACCCTAAAGATAATGTCAAATATCAACGCCTGAAAGTTCTGGCCGAGGGGAAAAGTGCACCTAGTCCTAGTCAAACTAGCCCTAGTACCGGTTCAAATCAATTTCAACCGGGAATTAACACTATTATCAGTGGTATTTTATATTATGATCCAAGAAAAGAACGGGAAGAATTGGTAAATTTGATAACTCTTATGTGCTTACTCTATAGTTTTTCTTTTGATCCTGCGTTTGTGCATTACATTAGAAAATATTATAATCCTAATTATGAAGGTTTTCCTCGCACTACCGTATAGAGCGATATTTGTAAATATAAGCATGAATATGAACAATATTTGCGTTATTTATTTGCTCAAAAAAAATGGTCGTGTTGCTATTAAAACTGATATTGGTAGAAGTAACAACAACTATGATTACCTTACTATTACATGTCATTGGATTGATGAAGATTGGATAATGGAAAAGCACATAATTGCTTATAGAATAATTGCTTCACGACACACAAGGCAGTTTATTGCAAGCACCGTTACAGATATTTGTAGATATATTTGCATTAGTGATAAAATATATAGATTTCAATGAATAATGCTACTAATAACACAAATGTTATAGACTTGCTTACCATTACGCTAAATCCTACATTTAGTAATATTTTTCATGTTAGATGTATTTGTCATATTTAATATTTAATTGTGGGTGATGGTATGAGAATTTTAAATATTCAAATTGAAAAGGTTATAATGGATCTTAACTCGCTTTTTCATTCAAACCGTAGAAGTAGACTTAGAGAATAAAGATGCGATGATTGTGGCATAACATAAAGAAATGTTCCTAAACCTTGTCCAACTAGATGGAAGTACATGTATGAAAGTTTGGTTGTTGCATATGAATATAGAAACCCCATAAACTCAATGTTTAAAGCACATGCAAGTGATGATGGCGATTACCTTACGAATGAGGATTGAGCTAATGTTAAAATGCTTGTTGATTTTTTAGGAGAAAATCATAATATTTCTGTCTTTAATTTGAATTAAAAAATTAGGTCACAATTATATAATAAAATTAGAAGGCATTGCCTTAGATAATTTTTTTAACATCTTTTTGTCTCTATGTTCTATTTAATTTAAAAAATTACTGCTTAGACGTTGGGCCCATTTAGCCCGTTTGGAATGAGGGCCCGACCCGTTTAGCCCAGGACCATGAGTTAGTATCACGGCCCAAAAACTAACCCTGTCGTGATGGCGCCTATCGTGGTACTAGACATGCCAACACATTATCAAAACAACTCGATATTTTCATTACAAAGATAATCCCAAGGCTATTTAATATAAAACCTTCATAAAGGAGTTCAAATCAAAACAAAAGTGCGGAAAAGAAAGCCCGACATTGGGGTGTCACTAGTCATGAGCATCTACTACAATCTCTCTGAGAATATAACGACAAACATAGTCTGGAAAATAACTAAATACAACTAAAGGAAGATAAGAGGGAGAAGAGCAGGGCTGCGATCGCCAGCCAGCTACCTTGCTATCTCCGAGAAAATCTACAACTAGAATAGTCAACAACCGCTACCGTGTCCAGATACGCCAAGATCTGCACACAAGTTGCAGGGAGTAACGTGAGTACGCCAACTCAGTAAGTAAAAACAGTAAATAAAGGTTGAGAAGTAGTGACGAGAAATAATGCATGTAAAGTTCATATCACAAAAACTAAGTAAAATATGACATGCGTTTGAAATCATAGTTTGAATCAAATCAGCTTGTTTAAATCCAGTTCCAGTAAAATCAATTTGAAAACATCTTTCAACAGTTTTCGAACAAAGGTTCAATTCAAAAGTGACTAAAATGATGAAACCATAAACATTCCCTCGGGCAAACATCACTCATATACAGCCCCTCGGGCAAACTTCACTTTTGCTCGTATACAGCCCCTCGGGCAAACCTCACCATCACTCATGACTCCCAGTCACTCATCACTTGGCACTCGCACTCATTAGGTACCTGTGCTCACTGGAGGTGTGTAGACTCCGGAGGGGCTCCTTCAGCCCAAGCGCTATAACAAGCCAATCATGACATAAATAAATCAGGCCATCAGCCTCACTCAGTCATGAATTAGTAAAATATGTTGCGGCGTGAAGCCCGATCCCAAAATATCCTCACAAATTAGGTCCTCGGCCTCGCTCAGTCATAACCTCTCGGGCTCTCAGAAAAAAACAAGGTATTCAGCCTAAACAACATTTATATGATGCATCAAAATGGAGTAATAGAGACTGAGTTATGCAGTAAATAAGTATAAACATGACTGAGTATAGATTTCCAATAAAAACAATGAGAGGATAGCAATAAAAGACCTCTAAGGGTCCAAACAACACTGGCATATGGCCTAAACATGGCATCCAGCCTGATTTACAAAAATCTTTCTAAAACACGTATGAAGCATGTAGTTTCAACAAAATATTCAACTTTACAGTAGATACGGGATGAACCAAGTCACAATCCCCAACGGTGCACACCTACACCTTCGTCGCCTGGCATGGGTGCCACCTCAAAATAGTCACGTGACACAAAATTCGGGGTTTCATACCCTTAGGACTAGATATACAATCGTTACTTACCTCAAACTGATCAAATCTCTACTCCGCGATGCATTTGCCTCTCGAATCGGCCTCCAAATGCTCCGAATCTGTTCACAACAAGTACAGTACCATCAACATATGCTAAAGGAATGAATTCCACAAGAAAAACTACTAAATTAGACCAAGAACCCGAAATTGGTTCAAACTCGGCCCCCCAGGCCCACGTCTCAAAACCCGACAAAAGTCACAAAACTAGAAAGCCCATTCACTCAAGAGTCTACCCATGCCAAATACATCAAATTGCCATTCATATCCCCAAAATCATCTCTCCAATTGCCAAGCCTCAAACCCCCAAATTATACCTCAAAAACACACCAACTAGGTGGGAAAATCAGTGGGGAAGCATAATTATTGAATAGAAATGATCACTAGGAAATTACCTCAAGATTTACCTTCAAAATCCTCTCAAATATCTCCCAAATCGAGCTCAAGAATGTTAGAATTGTGAAAAATCCCGGAACCCTCATTTTTGAATCTTTTATATACTGCCCAGATGTACTTCATCGCGATGGCAAAAATAGCCCAGCGATCGCGAAGCACAAACAGGCTGCCCCACATTTTAACCTTATGCGATTGCAGAAATACACACGCGATCGCGGATCACAACCTCTCAATACTACTGATCACGCCCAACTCTAGTCCTAAAAAGGATAAGCGGTCGCTGCAAATATAATCCGGTCTAAAAGTCCGGAGTCGAATCCTACAGAGAACTAAGGCTTAGCTATATCTGTTTAATATCACTAACAAGACAAGTTTGAACAATTTACTAAATTATAAAGATTGAGATTTATATTTCTAACTAATTAACTAGCAAATACTACAAAGCGGTAAAATTATCAACTAACGAGACAAAGGGTTGGAGACTAAATTAAGGAGGTCTAGAGTTATGATTTTCCCAATTGTCGGAATCCTTCTATCTATGTTCCCTACAATTTCGCCAATGTATTCTCTACCGATTGTGAGTACTTTGGTTGTCGTAATTCTCTCTCGAGCAACTACCACAATTTACTAGATGTATTCTCTCGAACTACACTGGCTGACATTAATTCACTGCTCACTACGATCGCACCAAGGTTTCGTTATCTCTAATCCCACAATTAAACCCTCCGTATTGATCTCTCACATACGTTAGGAGTGATGTGGTTCAATAACTGCCTAAATATGTATCCTTTCTCAAGCAACACATAATAATTAGGCACAATCAATCGATGGACATTCAATCAACAACAATAAACACGTAGTTGAACAAGTAGAGAAATCCAACGGCTCAATTATATAAAAAAATAACAAGAATTTATCCTACAAAAGGTTCTATCAAAATCCTAGATAACAAATTCGTTATTCATAATAGTATGTAAAACTACAAAACTAAAAATCATAACCAACAATGAAAAATAGGAAGTGGAAGGAAAAAAACGTTGATGAATTGCCCGCCTTGCTCCTATTGTGTCTCTGCCTCCTTAGGTCGAATCTGTGTCAAAAATTGGTCTCCCTCCCTCAAAAATACCATTTTTCCATGTATATATACAAAGTAGGGTCGGGCCCAAACTATTATACCTTCTCCTACGCGAAAAAGGACAATTTTTTCAGGTCTGGACGCCGCGGTCGCGGTCAACCGCGGTACGAACGCGGTATTTGGCAAGTATACTGCCTCTGCCCGCCTCAGGTCCGGGGTCGCGGTTTCGACCGCATTGTTTACCCTATTCCGTTTGTAATTTGGAAAAACGAAAAACATGAAAGTTGTAGCCCATTGAGTTAGCTTTCCAACCTTATATTGTGGAGCCCAAATGGAGTTCTGAACAAAACGTTATGTGCATTTTACTAGACAGTGCACAATATGCCTACTCGATTCTTTGTTTTGTTGCTCTATCATCCGCTTGATCCCCGAATACGATCCCGGCTTAATTCTTTGGGCTTTTACTCAGACTTCAAAGCTCCAAATCACTTGAATTCATTCTATAACATTTACATAGCTCGAAATCACTCCTACAAGGCATAAAACACACAACTAGTGCAAGACACTAGCGATTAAAGCTCAAACTCAATTAAAGTGCAGTAAATTTGAGTGTAATAAGCGACTAAAATACGCAATTATAGCCTATCATCAACACCCCACACTTAAACCATTTCTCGTCCTCGAGCAATCAAACTACACTTTATATAGACACGGCCTTTTTTTAAACAATTCTCCTAACTAATCACACCAAGAGTATTTAAAATAGACTAAGCACAAAAGCATAACATCTTCACCTCAAGATTTGACTCATAAATACCACGCATTATTCACAACTCACCCACTTACTCTAACATAGAGGTCACTGAAATTACCTTTCCTTCATGAATCAAGTGCCCTCACACAACAAAAGATAGTAGTTCCACACAATAAAATTTAAGAACGCTTAGGAACTCAAGATAGAAAGAATTCACTCACTCTCAGAAATAACATTCATATGCCACAAAAGATGCACCATAGGCTTGCCCGTAGTGTACTTCTCCACTAATCGAGCTCATTCAATCTAGGATCAATTAGGACTTTATTTGGTTGTAATGTAGGCTACGGGACGGTTATGATACATTTAGATATAAGAGTGACTACACCTCCCTAAGCACTTAAATACATATACTTTAACATTCAAACCCCGTACTTATGTCGAACCAAACTCCACCTTCACCTCAATGTATATTACCCCATTCTTTTTTAAGCACACTTACATCAAGAGCCACCACTTATCAAGGAATATTTTTGACAACAATCCAACTATATTTTTTTTTCTTTTCAAATCAAGTGACTCTTACTTTTTCAAAATAGTTTCTCCTTATTTCATTAGTTCCACTCAAAAGCCAAACCAACCACCTCACACTTTAACTTTTACAAAGTTCATGACTATTCAAGTGCTCATGAGAGGTTAAAAGGTTCAAATAGATGATTAATTCAAACAAATGGGTAAGGCTTGTAATGTGGTTGCCAAAGAAACAAGATTACAGGCTCAAAGGGGTTAACTACGATACATAACAATTAGGTGGGTAAAATATACATATCTGGTTCAACAAAGAAACGCCTATATCACTACTAAGACTGAACAAAACTACTATTTCGCTTTGCAAACACACAGGGCAAGTTCTAGGCATCAAATGCAATGCACAGAATATAACAAATCCTTACACACACATGGTACATAACTCACTCAGGATTGGTTTCATCAAGACACTCTAGTCAAAGCAGTTAAGCAAAGTTAAAATCATACAATTTAAGGTACTTATACAAGAGTCAAAAACTGAGCCTAAGCGTCACAGCCAAAGTACTTACTATTCTCAAGGCATAACAAAGTCAAGAGATATTGCTTCAATTCAAAATACAACACAATGGCTCCTACTCCCAAAAAAAACTAACTACACCCGGTTCAAACAAAACCCTTTGAAAAGAACTGCGACACATAGAAAAACCAAGGGGTAATTGCTACACTACCTAACAACAGAAAATCTTTTTGTGTTTTTTTCTTTAGACTTAAATCCCTCAAGAAAATTGTCTAATAGATCCATCATCAGGAAAAGTCCAAACTTTCTTCTTTCATTTTTCTAAAAAAATAAAAAATATTCAATTAAACTAACACAACTAATATAGCATAGAAAGTCACCCAGATAATCTCCTCACCCCACACTTAAAATTGTGCATTGTTCCCAATGCACACCATAACTAATAAAAGGGTAAAAGAGAGTCTCTGGCAGGCCAAAGGCTGAAGCACTAACACTCGTGGGGTACTCAGACTTCTCCCAAGCTTGGTCCTTCGTGCGGGTACCTCACACTTAGTTCCAACCATTTGGTTTGCTGTTGCATCCTTCCAATACCTTTGCTTTCCATGCTCCTAGAAAAAAAAAATTGACACTACAAAAATAATACAATTAAAATAAATATATAAATAAATAAAAGAAAGCGATAAAGCTGGGTTGCCTCCCAACAAGCGCTTGATTTAACGTCGCGGCACGACGCGAATCACTTTTTTGCCTCAACCTCGGGCTTATGAATTGAACCCCCAATTTGGCATCAAGTTTTCGGCTATTCTCCAGGGGTGGAGGAACAAATCTAATTGGCCCAAGTAAGCATTGTACTATTCTACACTTCTTGGCTTTCAGATGAGGCATGTAGTCCTGTCTTTCTAGCAAGAAAAATTCCAAAATGTAGGCACCTTGTTCCTCATTCCTTGACTTCTCAATCGGCTCGGATGACTTTATTTCCATATCATCATCCAAGAAAAATGTAGAAAAATGTTTGGAGTGAGGACCAATGCGCTCACACACATGAACTTCAGGACTTTCAGCATCCTCAATATCAATGATACTAGAGTCAACAAAATTTGTATCCTCAATGTCCTTGGCTGACTCTAGTCTCACTTCTTCAACATTGACATCCTCAAATTGTAGTTGGATAGGTTATTGATGTTCTACTTTGACATCCCCAATTAACACCTCAAATTCATGCTCTTCTTGGCTACTATCATCAATATTGGCTTGTTGAGCATTAACAACTCCAACCACTTGGCTCAACTGAGCCTCCAAGTTGCGAATAGTTGCCTTTTGCCTCTCTATCTGCAGTTGTTTCTCATTATTTTGTTCCAGAAGGCGCTTTAACATATCCTTGATCTCCTTCAGGTCCGCATTCCCAGGTTCTTTGTTCCTATAACTTCACAAGAAAAGGTAGAACCATCATAGTAAGGGGTTGGGGGAAAATAAGAAATATAAACACAACCATGAAGGTGACCAATTTTACCACCACACACATCACACACATTCCACAAATAAGATTGAGTTGGTGCACATAACTCGCTCTTAGGAACGTTTTGAAAATTTTTCCACGGGTGGTTTCCTTCACAATATGTATGGAGATCAATAGTAGAATTATCTACACCTAAATTCCCATAATTCCAAGGTGTCATGTTTCTCAAATCAACATTTAAAAAAACACAAAAAAAACAAAACAAAATAAAAGTTCAAACTTGAACCCTAGCAATGTATACATCTACAACTACACCGTTAGTTCCCCGGCAACGGCGCCAAAATTTGATCACGCCCAACTCTAGTCCTAAAAAGGATAAGCGGTCGCTGCAAGTATAATCCGGTCTAAATGTCCGGAGTCGAATCCCACAGAGAACTAAGGCTTAGCTATATCTGTTTAATATCACTAAGAAGACAAGTTTGAACAATTTCCTAAATTATAAAGATTGAGATTTATTTTTCTAGTAATTAACTAGCAAATACTACAAAGTGATAAAATTATCAACTAACGAGACAAAGAGTTGGAGACTAAATTAAGGAGGTCTAGAGTTATGATTTTCCCAATTGTCGGAATCCTTCTATCTATGTTCCCTACAATTTCGCCAATGTATTCTCTACCGATTGTGAGTACTTTGGTTGTCGTAATTCTCTCTCGAGCAACTACCACAATTTACTAGATGTATTCTCTCGAACTACACTAGTTGACATTAATTCACTGCTCACTTCGATCGCACCAAGGTTTCGTTATCTCTAATCCCGCCTTTAAACCCTCCGTATTGATCTCTCACATACGTTAGGAGTGATGTTGTTCAATAACTGCCTAAATGTGTATCCTTTCTCAAGAAACACATAATGAATAGGCACAATCAATCGATGGCCATTCAATCAATAACAATAAACACGTAGTTGAACAAGTAGAGAAATCCAACGGCTCAATTATATAAAAACATAACAAGAATTTATCCTACAAAAGGTTCTATCAAAATCCTATATAACAAATTAGTTATTCATAATAGTATGTAAAACTACAATACTAAAAATCATAACCAACAATGAAAAATAGGAAGAGGAAGGAAAAACTCGTTGAAGAATTCCCCGCCTTGCTCCTATTGTGTCTCCGCCTCCTTAGGTCGATTCTGTGTCAAAAATTGGTCTCCCTCCCTCAAAAATACCGTTTTTCCATGTATATATACCAAGTAGGGCCGGGCCCAAACTATTATACCTTCTCCTATGCAAAAAAGGACAATTTTTCCAGGTCTGGACGCTGCGGTCGCGGTCAACTGCGGCACGAACGCGGTATTTGGGAAGTATACTGCCTCAGCCCGCTTTAGGTCCGCAGTTGCGGTTTCGACTGTGTGTTTCACCCTGTTTTATTTGGAATTTGGAACAACGTAAAGCAGGAAAGTTGTAGCCCTTTGAGTTAGCTTTCCAAACATATATTGTGGAGCCCAAATGGAGTTTGGAGAAAAAAGTTATGTGCATTTTACTAGATAGTGCGCAATATGCCTACTCGATTCTTCGTTTTGTTGCTCTGTCATCCGCTGATCCCCGAATACGATCCCGGTTTAATTCCTTGGTCTTTTACTCCGACTTCAAAGCTCCAAATCACTTGAATTCATTCCATAACATCTACATAGCTCGGAACCACTCCTACAAGGCATAAAACACACAACTAGTGCAACACACTAGCGATTAAAGCTCAAACTCAATTAATGTGCAGTAAACTTGAGTGTAATAAGCGACTAAAATACATAATTATAGCCTATCATCAACTACGCGAACGCGCCCAGCTCTAGGCAATCACATAGAGCAAATTCCTTCACCTTGCTACATCTCCGAATCCTTCTACGCGAACGTGACCTTAGCCACGTGTTCGCAATGCACAGCTTCGCACACCTATGCGATCGCTATCCTATCTCTGCGATCGTGTAGAAATATTTTACCTCTACCCCCAAATAAGCCTACGCGATCGCGAATGGACTCCTGCGATCGCGTACAAGGAAAGCAGAAACAGCTGATACCAGATATCAGCAATTCAGCCATGTTGCCAACCAAAAACCAAGTCCGTTAACCACCCGAAACTCACCCGAGGCCCTCGGGACCTCAACCAAACATACCTATGCATCCCATTATATCGTTCAAACTTAGTCGAGCCTTCCAATCACTCAAAACAACATCAAAACACCAAATTACCCTCGGATTCAAGCCTAAGAACTTCTAAACTTTCAAATTTCACAAACTACGCCGAAACCTATCAAATCACGTTCGAATGACCCCAAATTTTGCACACAAGTCAGAAATGACACCACGAACCTACTCCAACTTCCGAAATTCCATTCCGACCCATATATCAAAATTTCCATTGCCGGCCAAAAATCGCCAAAATTCCAACTTTCACCAATTCATGCCTAATTCTAACACGGACCTCCAAGTTACATTCCGGACGTGCTCCTAAGTCAAAAATCACCTAAAGGAGCTAACAGAACCATCAAAATTCAAATCCGAGGTCATTTACATAAGTCAACATCCGGTCAACTTTACCAGCTTAAGCCTTCACAAAAGAGACTAAGTGTCTCAATTTACTCCAAAACAAATCCGGACCCGAACCAACTAACCCGTTAAGTCAAAACACATCTAAAATAACACAAAAGAAGGTGGTAATAGAGGAACGGGGCTATAGCTATCGAAACGACCGGCCGGGTCGTTATATCCTCCCCTCTTAAACAAACGTTCGTCCTAGAACAGGTCTAGAAACATACATGGAGCCTCAAATTGGTGTGGATATCTTCTCCGCAACTCCTTCTCGGTCTCCCAAGTAGCCTCCTCCACGGGCCGACCTCTCCACTGCACTTTCACTGAAGCTATATCCTTTTATCTCAACTTTCAGACCAACTGCTCCAAAATAGCCACTGGCTCCGCATCATAAGTCATATGACCATCTAACTGAACCGTGCTGAAATCCAATAGATGAGACGGATCGCCGATATACTTCTAGAGCATAGAAACATGAAATATTGGATGCACACTCGACAAGCTAGGTGGCAATGCAAGCTCATAAGCCAACTGCCCAATCCTCCGAAGCACCTCAAAAGGCCTAATGAACCGAGGGCTCAGCTTGCCCTTCTTCCCAAATCTCATAACACCCTTCTGTAACAACCCGACCGGTCGTTTTTAGAATTCACGCCTCGATCCCCTATTAACTGCTTCCCCTAAGTTTATTCTGCTATTTTGATTTGCCGGAACATTCGGTGTGGGGTTTCGGAGAGTTTTGGGACACTTAGTCCCTAAGTGAGAGCTTAAGTGTTGGAAAGTGGCCCGTAATCAGAATAGTGTGAAGACAGCCTCGGAATGGAAATCCGACGGTTCTGTTAGCTCCGTTAGGTGATTTCGGGGTTGGGTGCATGTTCGGAATGTATTTTGGAAGTCCGTAGCTCATTTAGGCTTGGAATGCCGAAGTTTGAATTTTTCAAGATTCCTGTCCGATAGTGAGTTTTTGATCCGAGGGTCGGAATGGAATTCCGGAAGTTGCAGTAGCCCCGTCATGTCATTTGGGACGTGTGTGCAAAATTTCAGGTCATTCAGACGTGTTTTGGTTAGGTTTTTGATCGAAAATGCATTTTGATGGAATTTGAAGTCCTTAGGCTCAAATCATTGATTAATTCGAGTTTCCGACATTGTTTGAGGTGTTTTAAGGATTGGTACAAGTTTGAATGAGGTATTAGGTGCTATTGGTACTTTTGGTTGGGGTCCCGGGGGCCTCGGGATGATTTCGGGTGGTTAACGGAGGAATTTGAAATTAATGCAGTAGCTGAATGTCCCTCTTCTGGTATTTTCGCATCTGCGGTTCATCTGCGGCTTGGGAACCGCAGATGCCACGCCGCAGAAGTGGCTATTTGGCCCCAGAAGCGGCTTGTCCCCTTTTCCCTCAGAAGTCGCAGAAGCGGTGCCATTTCCGCAGAAACGGCTTAGGCATCGCAGAAGCGGTCCAGCTATCGCAGATGCGGCCCTGTCCCCTTTAATGAAAGCCGCAGAAGCGGTTGCTTTTTCTGCATAAGCGGGACCGCAGAAGCGGTCCCTTGTCCGCAGAAGCGGAAACACCTGTTCAGAAAAGGAAAATTCGAGGGTTTGATTTCATAAGTTAGAAAAATCAATTTGAGCTCGGGTAAGGGCGATTTTCAAAGGGTTTTGAAGAGGAGATTGTTGGGTAACGTTTCTTTAACCCCTTTTTGTTATATTTCATCATTTTATAGTTAAATCCATCATTAAGATTCGAGCTTGGGATCAAAATTTGAAGAATTTGGTTAAAACTTCTTAGAACAAACTATTGAGTTTTGAGTGGGCATTTGACCTCCGATTTGGGAGACTTTTATATGGTTAGACTCGTGAGAGTACGAGGGTTCTGAAAATATAAAAATTATCCGATTCCGAGATGTTGGCCTGAGGGGCATTTTGGTCATTTTGCCTAATTTCACGCCTTAGCTTTGAATTAAGTAGTAGAATCAGTTTCTTGAGATGTTATTTACAATGTGTGATTTAATTGAATAGATTTGGGACATTTGGAGTCGAGTACTCGTGGCAAGTACGTGGTTGCTAGTTGATTTTAGCCTATTCGAGGTAAGTATCTTGCCTAACCTTGTGTGGGGGACTTCCTCTTAGGATCTGAGTCTTCTTTGTTGATTGTATTCCCTGTACGCGAGGTGACGAGTGCGTGCTCGGATTTATTTGTGGAAAATTGCCCCTTTTAGGCTCTTAGGTCCTTGTAATCATCGAATATGAAGTTGTTCTTGATACGATTGAGTTCCCTATTATTAGTTCCACCTCTACACGACTTACTTGGAATTTATCTGCCCTTTTTGGTTATTCTTGTTGCCTAAATGACTTTTACTTGTTTAACTGTAGACGTTTGCCCTTTTGTAGTCACATTATCATTCCTAACTGCTTGTCTTTATCTGAAAAGCATTATTTCTATCTCTCGTGTATTTAATTGGTCTTAATTTGAAGAAGTTAGATATCCTATGTTTGGTTGATACTTCCTTAATTGTAATTATTTGATTCATGTTAACTTCCTTGTTGTAGAACTAAGTATTATGGAATCGTTGTTTCGTATTATTTCTCCCTTGTTGAGTTGTTTTCATTGCGCTTAGTATTTCCCTGTTACAGTTATTTCCTTGTACGTTAGTTGTACCGTCTTTTGGTGAATGGAATCTCTTGAGTTGATTCTCTTGCTTTGTTCCTGTATATATTGTCGGTTGTTGACATTGTGATGCACGAGGTTTCTGCCGTGCGGTTGTTGATATTGTGATGCACGAGGGTTCTGCCGTGCGGTTGTTGGTACAGTGATGCACGAGGTTTCTGCCGTGCGGTTGTTGTTGAAGGGTTGCACGAGGTCCTTGCCGTGCTATTGTTGTTATTGATGTTTTGCACATGCGGCGTAATAAGGAGGGATATGTTATATGCTTATATGTGGGTTGCGCATGTGCCGGAATAAGGTGGGAACATTGTGATGCACGTGTGGCGAAATAAGGCGGTGCTTATTATGTTATTAATTACACACGTGGCGAAATAAGGTGGGCTATGTCAGGGGATGATTGTAGAGAATTGTGACGGCCTGTGGAGGCATTCCTATTTGTTTAATAATGTGAATGTGGGTTGCTTACCGGTATGAGCTTTATTGCTTGGAAGTTGTGAGGAAACATCGCACGTGCGTTCCGTTCTCCTTTTCATGTTTACTAGCTGGTAGAATTTTGTTAGAAACATTTGCACAAGCATAGACGTAGCTGAACACCCCTATTAGAGGTGAATTCCTCCTGATTTTGCTAAGGGTGGAGGTACGCCCTCGTTTATCCATTATATTTGTGAGAGTGGCCCTGGTTAGCCAGTTAGTAGTCGGTATGACCAGGAGATTGATGGGGCACAAGATGCCAATTGTTAGATTTCAGATGCTGGGTCTTCGCGAGTTGTGGTTTGTCCGAGACTTGGTGAAATTGTGGAAAGAGTTGGATAAGACCTTTGTGAACATCATTGTAGGATATGAGTTATTGACTTGTTTTCCCATTGCTGTGTTGTGACCTTAGGATTTGGATTGTGATTCTGCCGTTATTTCCTATCCTCATTTATTATATTCTCGTTGTTACTTGTTGTATTTTTCCCTTATTGTATATTGTAGCATTCTTGCTCGTTCATGCAGTCTTTACATACTTATATGTCATCTCCATTATTCCTATGATTATACTGTTATTTGACCGGTAGGTGCCTTGACTGTTCCTCGTCACTACTCCACCGAGGTTAGTCTTGATACTTACTGGGCACCGCCGTAGTGTGCTCATGCTACTCTTCTGCACATTTTTGTTGTGCAGATACAGGTACTCCCACTCAGTTCTGTCAGCCTTGGAAGGAGGCGTATCGGTAGAGACTTCGAGGTATATCTGCTACATCCGCAGACCGAGGAGTCCCTTTCCAGCTTTCTGTAATAAGTATAGCTCTTTCAGTATTTCTCCTTTGTATAGATATTCTTGAGTCAGAGCCTCTTATGTATCCCTTAGCTTGTGATTTGTGATTTTCCGGGTTTTGGGAATGTTGTTAGCTTCGAGAATTGTTGTGGTATGTGTCGAGCGGCACCTTAAACACCGTTTCATTTTACTAGTTCAGTTTTATTGCAATTATGGTTTATCTTCCGCATTGTTAGGCTTACCTAGTCGTAGGGACTAGGTGCCGTCACGACTTGTTCACGGAGGGCGAAGTGGGGGTGTGACACCTTCATAGGTGAAACCTTCAGTAGAACATTCTCCCCAACCATATAAGACATATCACGAACCTTTTTGTCAGCATAACTCTTTTGTCTTGACTGTGCTGTACGAAGCCGCTCCTGAATCACTCTCACCTTGTCCGAAGCATCCTGTACTAAGTCTGTACCCAAAAGCCTAGCCTCGCTCGACTCAAACCAACCTACTAGAGATCTATACCGTCTCCCATATAAAGCCTCATACGGAGCCATCTAAATACTCGACTGATAACTGTTGTTGTAAGCAAACTTCGCGAGCGGTAGAAAATGGTCCCATGAACCCCCCAAAATCAATGATACAAACATGTCTTCCAATATCTGAATAGTCTGCCCGGACTGCCCGTCCGTCTAAGGATGAAATGCTGTGCTCAAGTCCACCTGAGTGCCCAACTCTCGCTGCACGGCTCTCCAAAACTGTGATGTAAACTGTGTGCCTCCATCTGGAATGATAGAAACTGGCACTCCATGAAGGTGAACAGTCACTCTGATGTAAATCTCAGCCAACTGCTCTGAAGAATAGGTAGTACACACAAGAATGAAGTGCGCGAACTTGGTCAGTCGATCCACAATCACCCAAATAACATCAAACTTTCTCAAAGTCCATGAGAGTCCAACTACGAAATCCATGGTGATCCGCTCCCACTTCCACTCTGGGATCTCTATCTGCTGAAGCAAGCCACCCGGTCTCTGATGCTCATATTTCACCTGCTGACAATTGAGACACCGAGCTACAAACCCACCTTATCTTTATTCATCCTCCTCCACCAATAGTGTTGTCTCAAATCCTAGTATATCTTCGCAGCACCCGGATAGATAGAATACCGCGAGTTGTTGGCCTCTTCTAGAATCAACTCCCAAAGTCCATTTGGCACACATATCCGGCCCTGCATCCTAAATGCCCCATCACCACCAATAGTCACATCTCTGGCATCATCATGCAGAACCTTGTCCTTGAGGATAAGTAATGAGGATCATCATATTGGCGCTCTGTGATGCGATCGAATAAGGAAGATCTAGAAGCCACACAAGCTAGGACCCGACTGGGCTCCGAAATATCCAATCTCACAAACCGATTGGCCAAAGACTGAACATCAACCACAAGAGTTCTCTCCCCAACAGGAATAAATGCATGATTGCCCATACTCACCGCCTTTCTACTCAAGGCATCGGCCACCACATTGGCCTTTCTCGGATGATACAAAATGGTAATGTCATAGTTCTTTAGCAGCTCCAACCACCTACGCTGCCTCGAACTGAGATCCTTTTGTTAGAACAAGTGCCGGAGGCTACAATGATCAGTAAACACCTCACAAGACACACCATAGAGATAATTCCTCCAAATCTTCAACGCGTGAACAATGGCACCCAACTCCAAATCATGAACAGGGTAGTTCTTCTCATGGGGCTTCAACTAGCTAGAAGCATAAGCAATCACTCTATCTTCCTGCATCAAAATACACTTAATGCCGAGCCGAGAAGCATCATAATATACGGTATAAGAACC
Organism: Nicotiana attenuata; assembly: GCF_001879085.1. Classification (NCBI taxonomy): domain Eukaryota; kingdom Viridiplantae; phylum Streptophyta; class Magnoliopsida; order Solanales; family Solanaceae; genus Nicotiana; species Nicotiana attenuata. Next base: position 176,057 of record NW_017671826.1, on the reverse strand, counting down.
TGAAGCTGATGGCGAACTAACATTAGAGTTGTTGTCAAGGTAGTCTTGAGCTTCTGAAAGCTCGCCTCCCACTTATCCGACCACCTGAAAGGAGAACCCTTTTGGAACAATTTGGTCAAGAGTGATGCAATAGATGAAAATCCCTACACGAACCGACGGTAGTAACCAGCCAAACCAAGAAAGCTACGAATCTCTGTGGCTGAGGACGGCCTGAACCAACTCTGGACCGCCTCTATTTTCTTTTCTTCGGATCGACCTGAATACCCTCACTGGACACCACGTGCCCCAAGAACGCCACTAAACTGAGCCAAAACTCAACTTGGAGAACATAGAATAAAGCTTCTCCTCCCCCAGCCGCTGCAATACAACTCTCAATTGCTCAGCGTGCTCTTCCTGGCTACGAGAGTACACCAATCATTAATGAATACAATAAAAAACGAGTAGAGATAAGGCCGAAACACGCTGTTCATCAAATGCATGAACGTTGCTGAGGCATTGGTCAATCCAAAAGACATCAGAAGGAACTCATAATGACCATATCGGGTCCTGAAAGTTGTCTTAAGAATGTCCGAGTCCCTAATCTTCAACTGGTGATACCCTGAGCTAAGATCTTGGAGAACACCCTCGCTCCCTGAAGCTGGTCAAATAAATTATCAATACAAGGCCAAGGATACTTGTTCTTAATTGCGACTTTGTTCAACTGCCTGTAATCAATGCACATTCTCATAGTGCCATCTTTCTTCTTCACAAATAGAACAGGTGCACCCCAAGGTGACACAATCGGCCGAATAAACCCCTTATTAAGGAGTTCCTGAAGCTGCTCCTTCAATTCTTTTAACTCCGCCGGTGCCATACGATACGACGAAAGAGAAATGGGCTGAGTTCCCGGCACCAAATCAATACCGAAGTCAATATTCCTGTCCGGCGGCATGCCCGGCAGGTTTGCAGGAAACACATCCGAAAAATCTCTCACCACTGGAAAAGAATCAATAGTAGGAGTCTCTGCACTGACATCCCTCACAAAGGCCAAATAAGAAAGACAACCCTTCCCAACCATCCGTTGGGCCTTCAAGTATGAAATCACTCTACTGGGAACATAATCCGACGAGCCTCGCCACTCAATCCGTGGCACCGGGGGCATAGCCAATGTCACCATCTTAGCGTGACAGTCCATAATAGCCTGACACAGAGACAACCAATCCATGCCCAATATCTCATCAAAATCAATCATACTAAGCAGAAAAAGGTCTACTCGGGTCTCCAAACCCCCAATTGTCACCATACAAGACTGATATACGCGGTATACAATAGTAGTATCGCCCACAGGAGTAGATACATGAACAGTTGAAACAAGAGACTCGCGGGGCGTATCCAAATAATGAGCAAAATATGACGACACATATGAAAGTGGAACCAGGATCAAATAATATAGAGGCATCCTTGTGGCAAACTGAGATAATACCTGTGATTACAGCATCTGAAGAAATAACATGTGGCCTGGCTGGGAGTACATAGAAACGGGCCTGACCACCACCTGATCAACCTCCCCCTCTAGGGCGACCCCTTGTTGACTGACCCCCACCCATAGCTGCCTGGGCGGGTGGTGAAGTAACTGGTGTTGAAGTCGTGGCTGACTCCTATGCTTAGGCGGACCCCCATGACGACGAGGATAATGCCTCAATATATGCCCAAATTCCCCACACTCAAAACAACCCCCTAGTGCTGGTGACGGCGACTAATGGGAACCCCTAGCACCGGGATAACTGGTAGATGAACATGGCATGGAGGAGCCCTTAACTGATGGAGCACGGGACAAACTCCGGGCTTGGATGGCACTAATTGATGAATGGCCCTGATGAGAACTGTGAGAACCATGGCCCAATGATGCACCACGGTGAACTAGGCGAGCTAAGTGAGCATGTCTGAATGGACGCCCTCTACCGTGCTGGAACTAACCCCCATGAGGAGCACCACCAAAACTACTGGATCCACTAGGCCTCTTGGCCTTCCTCTCCACTCGATCCTGGCGGCGAATCGACTCTATGTCCCGAGCAATGTCAACAACCTCCTCAAAAGAAGCACCAGACACCCTCTCTCTAGTCATAAGAATTCGCAGCTAATATGTGAGGCCATCAACGAATCTCCTTATCCTCTCCCTGTCTGTGGGAACCAACAAAATAGCATGAAGGGGTAACTCAAAAAACCTCATGTCATACTGCGTAATAGTCATATCATCCTGGCGCAACTGCTCAAACTGTCCCTATAGCTCCTCTCTGCGGGACTACGGCACATGCTTCTTCGGAAAGAGAATGGAGAACTGCTGCCAGGTAAGGGGCACTGCACCAACAGGCCTAGGCCTCTCACAAGCCTCCCACCAAGTAAAGGCAGCTCTAGAGAACTGAAAGGTAGTGAATGAGACCTCATTACTCTGTAGAATACCTGATGTACGCAGAATCCTCTGACACTTATCCAAGAAATCCTGAGCATCCTCGCCCTCTGCACCACTGAAAGTCGGAGGCTGAAGTCTACCAAACCTCTCCAATCTATGCTACTTGTCATCAGGCATGACTGGAACCACATAATCTTGAGCAGGTGCAACCATCTAGGCTGGTGGTGCCCCCGATGTCTGAAGTCCCTGAACAACCTGCTCGGGTGTACGGGCGGCGTGAGTCTGAGTGCCTCCCCGGGCGTGGGAAGTAAATGCTTTAGTAGTAATAGAGACCGCCCGAGCAAGACTGGTGCACACAGCCAGAATCTGAGCTATGTTCTCCTGAAGACCTGGAATCACGAAGGGCACAGCTGGTGCCTGAGCTGGTCCCACTGGTGCATCCACAACTGGGACCTGATCCTGTACCAGGGCAAGTAGTGGATCTGCAGGTGCTGCCCTAGCTGCTGTGCGGGTTACACCCCTGCCCCTACCATGACCTCGGCCTCTCACGGCCCCAACTGGTGGTACCGGTGGTTGTCCGTCCTGTCCGGTAGCACGTGTCCTCACCATCAGTGAGAGAATAGAATAATAGAAGTTTAGTTACCAAAATCAACATATTCGCACGATAAGAATTCAAGAATGTGGAATTTCCTAAAGGTTCTACAACCTCTCAAAGATAAATACAAACGACTCCGTATCGATCCGCAAGACTCTACTAAACCCGCTCATGTCCCATGAGACCTATGTAACCTAGGCTTTGATACCAACTTGTTATGACCCAAAAAACTAACCCTGTCATGATGGCGGCTATCATGGACTAGGCAAGCCGACACATTATCAAAACAAATAAATATTTTTATTTCAAAGATAATCCCAAGGCTATTTAATATAAAACCTTCATAAAGGAGTTCAAATCAAAATATAAGTGCGGAAAAGAAAGCCCGACATCGGGGTGTCACTAGTCATGAGCATCTACTACAATCTGTCTGAAAATATCGAGACAAGCATAGTCTAGAAATAACTAAATACAACAAAAGAAAGATAAGAGGGAGAAGATCAGGGCTACGATCGCCATGCAGCTACCTTGCTATCTCCGAGAAAATCTGCAACTAGAATAGTCAACAGCCGCCACTATGTCCAGATACGCCTGGATCTGCACACAAGGTGCAGGGAGTAACGTGAGTATGCCAACTCAGTAAGTAACAATAGTAAATAAAGGTTGAGAAGTAGTGATGAGCAATAATGCATGTAAAGTTCATATCACATAAACTCAGTAAAATACAACATGCTTTTGATACCATAGTTAGTTCTAGTAAAATCAATTTGAAAACATCTTTCAACAGTTTTCAAACAAAGGTTCAATGCAAAAGTGAGTAAAATGATGAAATCATAAACAGCCCCTCGGGCAAACATCACTCATATACAGCCTTTCGGGCAAACCTCACCCTCGCTCGTATACAGCCCCTCGGGCAAAACTCACCATCACTTATGCCTCCCAGTCACTCAGCACTCGGCACTCGGCACTCGCACTCAGTAGGTACCTGTGCTCATTGGGGTGTGCAGACTCCGGAGGGGCTCCTTCAGCCCAAGCGCTATAACAAGCCATCATGGCATAAATCAATCAGGCCTTCGACCTCACTGAGTCATGAATTAGTAAAACATGCTGCGGCGTGCAACCCGATCCCATAAATCTCCTCACCAATCAGGCCCTCAACCTCACTCATTCATAACCTCTCCAGCCTCTTGGGCTCTCAAAAAAAAAACAAGGTATTCATCCCAAACAACATTTATATGATGCATAAAAACTGAGTAATAGAGACTGAGTTATGCAGTAAATAAGTATAACATGACTGAATATAGATTTCCAATCAAAAACAACGAGAGGATAGCAATAAAAGACCTCTAGGGGTCCAAACAACACTGGCACAAGGCCTAAAGATGGCATCCAGCCTGATTTACAAAAATCTTTCTAAAACACGTAAGAAGCATGTAGTTTCAACAAAATATTCTACTTTACAGCAGATATGGGACGGACTAAGTCACAATCCCCAACAGTGCACACCCACACGCCCGTTACCTAGCATGTGCGGCACCTCAAAATAATCACATGACACAAAATACGGGGTTGCATACGCTCAGAACTAGATTTACAATCGCTACATACCTCAAACCGACCAAATCTCTACTCCGCAATGCCTTTGACTTTATAATCGGCCTCCAAATGCTCCGAATCTATTCACAACTACTACAATACCATCAACGTATTCTAAAGGAATGAATTCCACAAGAAAAACTTCTAAATTAGACCAAGAACCCAAAATTGGTTCAAACTCGGCCCCTTGGGCCCACATCTCAAAACGTGACAAAATTAACAAAACTAGAAAGCCCATTCACTCACGATTCTACCCATACCAAATTCATCAAAATCCGACATCAAATGGCCATTCAAATTCACAAAATCATCTCTCCAATTCCCAAGCCTCAAACCCCTAAATTACACCACAAAACACACCAACTATGTGGGAAAATAAGTGGGAAAGCATAATTATTGAATAAAAATGATCACTAGGAACTTATCTCAAGATTCACCTTCAAAATCCTCTCAAATATCTCCGAAACCGAGCTAAAGAATGTTAAAATTGTGAAAAATTCCGAAACCCTCGTTTTTTAATCTTTTATATACTGCCCAGATGTCCTTCATCCCGATCGTGGAAATAGCCTCGCGATCGCGAAGCATAAACAGGCTACCCCACATTTTAACCTTACGCGATCGCGGAAATACACATGCGATCGCGTACCACAACCTCTCAAGTCTACGCGAACGCGCCCAGCTCTACGAGATCGCGTAGAGAAAATTCCTTCACCTCACTACAGCTCCAAATCCTTCTACGCGAACGCGACCTTAGCCACGTGTTCGCGATGCACAGCTTCGCACACCTACTCGGTCGTGATACCATCTCTGCAATCGCGTAGAAATAACTTACCTCTTCCCCCAAATAAGCCTACGCAATTGCGAACGGACTCTTGCGATCGCGTACAAGGAAACCAGAAACAGCTAATACCAGATATCAGTAATTCAGCCATGTTGCCAACCAAAAACCAAGTCCGTTAACCACCCGAAACTCACCCGAGGCCCTCGGGACCTCAACCAAATATACCAACGCATCCCATAACATCATTCAAACTTATTCAAGCTTTTGAATTACTGAAAACAACATCAAAACACCAAATTACCCTCGGATTCAAGCCTAAGAACTTCTAAACTTTCAAATTTTACAAACGACGCCGAAACCTATCAAATCACATCCGAATGACCCCAAATTTTGAACACAAGACAGAAATGATACCACGAACCTACTCCAACATCTGAAATTCCATTCTGACCCCGATATCAAAATTTCCACTACCGGCCAAAAATCGCCAAAATTCCAACTTTTGCCAATTCATGCCTAATTCTACCACGGACCTCGAAATCACATTCCGAACGCGCTCCTAAGTCCAAAATCACCTAACGGAGCTGATGAAACCATCAAAATTCAAATCCAAGGTCATTTATACATAAGTTAACATCCGGTCAACTTTCCCAACTTAAGCCTTCACAAAAGAGACTAATTGTCTCAATTTACTCCAAAACCACTCCGAACGCGAACCAACTAACCTAGTAAGTCAAAATACAGCTGAACAACACAAAATAAGCAGGAAATGGGGAAATAGGGATAACTCTTGAAATGACCGGCCGCGTCGTTACAGTTAGTGGGCCCGATCCCTGGCTGGTTCCTACAAAAAGTTCGTTTAGCCTGGTATTGTTTAGCCCGTTTATTTAGGGCCTGGGACTACAGCCCGCTAGATCGGCTTGTATGGCCTATTTAGGGCCCGGCCCGGCCCACTTTCCACCCTTATCTTAGCGTCTTAATCACTAAAAAATCATCCACTTAGCCCTTCATATTTTTACATGGATTTGCTTGTACGATTCTAATTAGTGAGCTTATATAACACTTTTCTTTAAATTTAGGTTCCTTTAACTATGTTTATATAGTATTAGATATTCTGACACATCATCACCATAATTATTCAAGTATACCGGAGCGATTTAAGTGTATATCACTTTAGTGCCTTAACTATTTTCCCCCAATATCTTTTTAAAAAAAACCTTTTTCCCCAAGAGTTAAATGGAAGAGATGATTTACTTATTTTTAAACTAAAGCTATCCACCTATGCTTTCACCTTTTGTCACGTGGTTTTTGGATTTACCTTGTATATTAACTAAAGAGAGTTAGTACAACAAAGAGAAGACGTAAACCTTATCAGCTGACAATCCAATCTAAACAAAGTAAAACTAGGTGCAGGAAGACGGAGCAAAACCCTGTGTGGCGTATGTTTCCACCTCTAAAGGCTGCAGCTTCATGTCATGAGCAAGATGTAGTCCTTGTTCCCATAATTGTTTTTCCACAAAGCGTCCCATAAATATATGACTAATATCTTCGGTATCTTTTTTACTAATAGTACACAATTTATTAATGTTCATTCCTATATGTGCCAAATGATATCTACATTTCATATATTATTGTGACAAAGCCAGAGGAAGTGTTTGATTTTGATAGGGCACATGAGTTTCCAGATCCAATTAAATTTCTTCTGTGTAGGAGAACTTTTGTCAATTAAGTCGTAGCACGAATTTGTTGTGAAGGTGCCATTATTGCTCATACCCCATATTAAGGTATACTTGTTAGCCCCTGGGTCGATAATGCTGGCAGTACTCCTTCCTTGTATATCAGTAGATATTAAACGACATTTTCCCCAGGTCCCAAACATTGTTAGAAATAATATTTTTAACTGATAGAGTAGTTTCATGTTTGTTAAGGGGTCCTGTAACATAATTCCTAAGAGTGTTTCAGTTGGGGATACACTTAGTATCCCAAATATTAAGAGGAGAATTTTGATGGATAGACCATGCTACTCCTTGTTGGCAGACTGACCATCCTGTGGTAATGCTTTTCCAGATAAAAAAAGTGTTGTATTTAGAATGATTACTATTTTTGTTGGTGATGACATGTGCCCAAAGATTAAGAGGATTATAGCTAATCTCCATGCTAGACCAGCTGGTAGGGGTAAGTTTTTTTATTTAGCTTTCTTTATTCCCAATACACCATATTCTTTTTTGTTTGCGACTATATCCGTATTTAGAAGATGTAATTTATTTTTGGTGTCACTAGTACCCCATAGAAAATTCCTTTGTAATATATCAATTGTTTTAAGAGTCTTGGTGGGTAGGATGATATATTGCATATAGTAAGCTGGGAGGCTTGAAAGGGTTGATGAAATCAGAGTGGCTCTCCCTGCTAAGTTCATACAATTTGTTTTCCAGCCAGATAATCTAGCACGCATAATATCGATAATGTATTGGTAATCATTATGTGTAGGATTCCCATTAATAATTGGAACACCTAAATATTTTCCAAAGGAAGTATTACTTTTGATACATAATCCAGAGGAGATGTTGGTAATAAAGTCTTTAGTACAATTCTTGGAGAACATAATTGTAGATTTATTGTAGTTGATATTTGTCGAGATGTTTCACAAAATAAGTCTAGACGCTTACGGATAGTGGAACATGTTTTGCTATTTGATTTCCCCATTAGAACTAGATTGTTACACCCTATATTTTCGTACGTGGAAGTACGCCGTATGTAAGTTAATATAAGCTCGGAAATGAGATGATACATCCCGCATTTTCGTACATTAACGTTTCGTCGTAAGTTAATCGACGTAAGTTCGGGAATGAGATTATTTGGGATTATAAGTATTATGCTATTTCAAACAACTAATAAGTAAATTCGTGAAGGTGAGAGGGTAAGTGAATTGAAGAAAATGAGTTTCGTCGAAGTTTGATAATTTGGGATAAAATACGGTCCGAGCTATAATACCCAGTATTTATGGACTAGTACCATACAAGGTACCACATGACCATGATAGTAAGGTTTGTAAAGTGTGTTAAAAAGTGATTAGTATTTTAAGTAAATTGAGATAATTCTTAACTATGTGGATAATTAGTTAATTATTGGATTAATGGGAGATTAACAAACTAATTACGGAAGTGATGGATAAGGATTTAACCTCCCAACTGTGGCAACAATTCAAGCCCAATTTGGTAACTCTTAATTTCATATAATAGGTGGCAAAGTTAGTAAGTATAATGGCTTAGTCATCCCAAAGAAGTGGGCCCCACAAATCATGATTTTAAAATACCTTACCATATCATTAAGAATAAGATCTTATGTTTGCTAGCTACCGGATGAAAGCCACAAAGATCATGATTATGAAATCATATAATTCCATTCTTGAATTAGTATTAACATGATGTCCATGGAAGTAGTAGCAACCCAATTTGGAATTATGTAATAGCAACGTGACTTGCAATTGTAAGGGAGTACGGCACAATCTTCCTCAAGAATATCATACAGATTTTCCCCTACTTCGATCCGCCGTAACGTGTTGTTGCAATTGATATGTGTTAGAGGGATTGTCAAGAGAATCGACTCAGGTATGTGAAGTCTATCCCTTATTTCTTTTCGGCATGATCCGTACGATACAAACGAAACGAGCAAATGCACAACTTTCATAAATGAATCTATTCATAGAAATGCTAGAGAGATGCTTATGTTCTTGATTCCCCATGTGTCCTATTATTTTATCATCTGTTCATGGGTTTCAGAAAATATGTAAGTTGATAAAGTTAGCTCCATGATATTAATCAAAGGCGTAATGGTCTTATGACGTTCCGGGAGATTTTATTGACTTACTTCTCATGCATTGCATTAATTTATACATGTACATTGACCCATGACCAGATAGCATTATATATATATATATATATATATGAGATATGGGAAAAGGTTACAACGTTATATATGCCCACCACCGGATCAGCTGGTATACGTTGATGATTTAGCCCACAGTGGCCGAGATGATATGATCGGATGCCCTCAGAGACTTGATGATGTTATGAACACATGTACTTATGCACGACATGACATTCATACGCATATGTATGACATTATAAGTATTACATGATTTACAGAGTTATCCAGACTTACATTTCGAGTTTTTTACTCCATGTTTCTCTCATGTCTATTGTCTATTATTTACTTATTTTCATTCCTTACATACTCACTACATTTTTTGTATTGACGTCCCTTTTGCCTGGGGACGCTGCATTTCATGCCCGCAGGTCCCGATAGAAAGGTCGAGAGTCCTCCAAGTAGGCTATCAGCTCAGTGGAAGATGTTGTTGTGCTCCATTTGCTTCGGAGTTGCTTGTTTGATCAATATGATTTATACGTGTATTGTTTGGTATGGTGGAGCCCTGTCCCGACCTTTATGATAGGTATGTACTCTTAGAGGCTTGTAGATAGATGTCATGTATACAGATACTTGTATGGCATTGTCAACCTATATGTTAAGTATATAATGGATCACATTGGCCTTATAGGCTCGTATGTCATAGGTAAGAGTTTCTATATCAGGTTGGGTCGTTCTATGTCGGGTATTCCCTCATATTTACTTTGGTTATCTCATGACGCCCTTTCTGCCCACTTAGTTATGATGATGTAATAAGAAAGATACGTTACGTTCTCGGTTCAGTAAGGTACCAGGTGCCCGGCGCGGCCCATCGATTTGGGTCGTGAAAAAGTGGTATCAGAGTTGTTCTGTCCTAGGGAGTCTACGATCCGTGTCTAGTAGAGTCTTGTTTATGGGTGTGTCGTGCACCACACGTACAAGAAGGAGGCTACAGGGCATTTAGGACTATCACTCTTTCTTCTTACTCTAGATTGTGTGGTAGAGCTCAGTCGTAGAAATTCAAATTCATAAATTCTATTATATTCGTAATACAACGATACCGACATCTAGAAAGACGGTTAGTAAGGGATTGAATATGGCTGTGGAAGAATTGAGTCAGAGGAACTCGATTTTGCATCATGCTTATAATGAGTAAATGTAAGGTCTCCAGCAGAACATGTGGATACTAAGAGCCCGTTTGGCTTAGCTGATTTAGAGTAGCTGATAAGCATTAGGTGCTGAAAAGCACTTTTAAGTGCTGAAACTGATTTAAAAAATAAGCAGTTACGTGTTTAGATAAAAGTGCTGAAATTAATAATATGCAGCTAAAGAACTGGGTATACGAAGAGTTTTATTTTAAAAAGAAGTATTTTAGGGATAGAAAAGTAAATATTTTGGTCAAACTTAAACTGCTTATAAGCTGAAATTTAATAAGTTGGGGGAGACCAACTTATGGCTTTTGGCTTATTTTGGGTTTATAAGCATATTTAATTTTACCAAACGCGTATATAAGCCAAAAAGTGCTTATAAGCCTGTTTGACCAGCTTATAAGCTTAGCCAAACACCCTCTAAGACGTGCAAGCTTCTTGATAAGGAGCCTTAAGGAAAGAATATCTATCCACCCCTATGGTGAAAAGCAATGAGAGATTTAGAAGATTGATACAAATTTTAACAAGTAAAAGAAGCAAGATGAAGAAGGGTACGAGGTACCCAGTTAATAAAGATTATAATTATTTACCATTCAGGCAGAGGAATATCAGCTTTTTGAGTTACATTCAACAGTACCAGAGGTATGTACAATTGGCTACATCGATCTTAGTTATGCCCTATGGGAGCTAACAAATATGGTTCAAGAGAAGGACGGGATATCAAGATCCGGCTAGGGTTAGAGTGACCTAAAATGGTGGATGAATAGTTTGCGTTAGTTGACCTTTCTGAAGGATATTAAAAATTTGCTAATCGGTCTCCTTGTGAGACACCTAGATGGTGCACTCTAAAATAGTACAGCTAGATATGAGTACCACAAAGATGGGCACTGGAAGCCTGGAAGGGATAAATATTATCTTACTATGGCTCCCGCCCCTAGTAGAGAGAGAATCTTAGGCAACTCGAAGAGCTAATGGATGGAGCAAGGGGAGCTAAGAGCAAAAGAATATCTTGTTTGATTTTTCAAAATAAAGTGATAGACATAAATGTTAGCGAAAAATAAGAAGAGAATTAATGAAGCATTATGAGTAAGATGTTATACCTGGATGACATCGGTAGAAAAAGAAATTGATGAAATGACAGTATTACATAGTCTATAGTCAAGGGAAGGGAAAGATGAAAGGTGTCAGGCCTGGAGATAACAAAAGAGTATAGGTCATAAAGTTGTTTCCTTATTTTGAAAAATAAGTTCGTGACTCCACGACTACCAGAAGGAAAAGTTAGACCCTAGAGTACTAGAAATCAGTATAGGCTGGTGAACAAGGTGAACTAAGCATGAATTAGGGAATGCGTGAGTTGATAATGGTCGACATCATGAGAATTTTAAATTTCGTTCTGGCGATAACATAATGAACATTCATGAAAAATTCAGAGAATGGTCATTCAGGAAGACACTTCCCTAAAGCAAGCATTATGAGCAAAGTTAAGCTTAAAGGATTGTATATGCCAGTTACATTAAGTATCACACTCACGAGTAAGGAAATTTCGTTATCCTTAGTACAGAAGGATTACTGCAAGGCGAGTAAGGGTCAGCGATAATGTGAAAGGACTCCAAGATGAAGAGGTAAAACATCTATAGGTAGGTCGTTGTAGCTCCAACTCTTAGTACTCCCCTAAAGAGGGGAATATGGAGTTACAATGGCATTAAGTCAGAGTAAAGAAGTTCTAGTAATTATGGGAAATTTTTGAATTAGACACAAATATGTGGTATTTATTTCACTAGGGATTATATTTTCATCGAATATTTTATGGCAGAAGGTTCGGACTGATTTACCTACGATATGACAATATCTTTGGTAGACAAAAGGGTGCAAACCGTCTGGACCAGGTGACTTAAATGGTTTGAAGGAGAACAAGACTAAATTGATTTAACTATCTAGTAATGATTTATCTAACGCAGATAGATCTATATTGTCAAAGCTAGTGGTACTCAGCTTAATGCTGGACCAATTTTTTAAAATGTGGTTAGTAGTGAACACAGATTTGAAATGGTCATGAGCATAATAAAGAAAATCTTTTTGATAGTCAATCCAATTACCTTGAACATTCGTAAAAAAACTGATATGATTTTGTCTTTTTCTATTGGATGCTGCTATGTGACAAAATGTAGTGTTTGCATCCCCATTGTTATGCCAATTAATACGAGATCTAAGTTTTCAATAATCCTCTTCCAATTTGAGGATATTATTAAATTCGTTTGTTAGGGATTGTTCAAGATCTTGTAAGAAATAATTGTGTCCATAATTGATAGAATTTTGGATACCAGCTAGTCGTGCTAGGATCCTCTTTTTATTTTTCAGAATGCTACCAAAAGTTGATTTTTCCCATATTATGATATTTTTAGTAAAATAGTTTGTAGCTTTTAGGAGGTGTTTATTATTCCAGTTTGATGCTACCACATTGGAGAATTCAGGATGAGTACACCATATATTTTTTAACCTAAAAGGTTGATTTGAATTATGGTAAGGGTTATTTAATATGACTAGAATAAGATTATGGCCTGGATATGTTTTGGGGAGAAGGGTGACTACGGCATTAGGGAATATTTGTAGCCACTCTTTGTTGACAAACACTCGATCAAGCCTTTCCATAATAAGGTCTTTTTTTCTCCTCCTATGATTTGACCATGTAAACTTGCATCCCTTAAAACCTAGGTCAATGAGAATACATTTATTAACATAGTTCCATATCTTATAAAATCTAGTTTGTTTCATAGGTCTTCACACAATCTTTTCATTACTGTTAAAAATGTCATTAAAATATCTACCTATCAACCAAGGTCCCTTATAATTATTAGAAATGGAAACAAGGTTATCCCACATTGTGTTCCTATATTTTGACTTAGTGCTAGCATATATAGAACAAAAAAGACATTGTGTTTTATAGGGTCGTACCTGAAAATTATATGAATTTCTTGCTCTCTCCAAGTAAAATGTTGCATTGTGATGAGGTTATGGATATAGAGAATAGCCATTCCACCTGCTTGCCCCTCAGCTGGTACCTCTATTAACTCCGAAAAATTAAAATTATTAAGTAGTGTAGCATGGGTTGTCATCCTGGTTTCTAGTAAAGCTACCATTCATGGCCTATGTGTATTAATGAGTTCCCGGAAGCTCCTACGGAAATAATCATTGTTTGCTCCCCTTACATTCCAAAAAATTACACTAGTAGGCCTATTCATTTGTTTTGATTCGTTGTGGTTGATGTTGGCTTCTAATTCCACAGAGTTGTGGTTCCTTCTCTTTGATGGCACTAGTATCACTGCTTGCTTACCTGCAGTTGGATATTGTGGTGGACGTATGTGCATTGAGCATTTGTACATCGTGCCGGGGTAGCTGAAGATGTACTTCTTGCTCCACCGATCTGGGAAGAGACGTATTTTTAGTTCGTTTAGGCTTGAAAACTCCACACTCAGTTCCATACTTTATTGTGGGAGTTCTTTTTCTTCCCCTACTGGATTTGGTTCTAGTGCATTATGTTGGGGAACTGGGTGCATGTTGATTGGTTGGTTGTTCACTAGCTGTGCTTCCCCTGGCTTTCATGCATGTTCCATGCCATAAATATTGGGTTTAGGGTCGACTTCTCCTCTAGAGGAAAGAAGGGAAGGTTTATTGGTAGATTTAGTGGGTAGTGTTGGTTGGTAACTTGTGGAAGGTTCCACTAAGATTGCATTGTTTGTATTAATATGTGGTTCATGTTGGGGGCTAGGGGGTTGAGTATGTTATTGATCCACATTTGGTTTGTGTAATTTCTTACCCATTGATTTGAATGTTGAAGGTGATGGCATGGCTTAAAAGGCCCACTTCTAGCCATAATGTTGGTTTGTAATTCTGTGATGGAGGAGGAGATGTGTAAAAGAGTGGTTGATTTGGTAGGTGAGGAGGGAGTGGTGGAAGATTGTCCATTGTTTGGTTCCTCTATTGATGAAGGATATGGACAAATCTGAATCTCCTTCTCGCTGTGAATGGTAGCCTTGGCCTTTTTACTAACGATGGTATTTATATTATGGATTTTGATAGGAGGTGATGAAGTAGGGTTACTATTACCCTTTGTGGGATCAGTTTGCATGGAAGATGAGTGGAGTAACGTATGGGTTTTAACAAGATCATTTGTAGATTTATTTTTTACCACATGTTGGTTTTTTTCTTCCATTTGGCTGTGAGCTTGTGCATGCCTGGCCAGGTGTATATTAGACTCATTATGGATAGAGTTTTGTTAGTATTATTAAGAAATATGTTAGATAAGTTAGTGGGTGAAAGTAATTTTTTAATATTTGAAGGGTTGGTAGTAACATTTTGTTTTAATAATTTTCGTTCCAACGATGATTTCCAATTTCCAATGTTTCTTCAGTTGTCTCCGCGTGAAAGGTCCTATCATTAGGAATGTTCATTTCAATTTGCATGCATTAGTTGTCTTCTAAACTATTTATTAATAAAACAGTGGTTTCATTACAAACATTGGACACATCTGGAAGGTGGAAATTTATTGGACGTATCTAAGGTCTGTTTGGAAGAAGAATTTTTGATTTTTTTGTCACTGTCAGAAATAATAGCATGCTCCTTTTCAATGTACCTAAGTTTTTGGGTATTAAGATACTTAGCTGTGGCAGCATCGAATATTTTTGCATTAGTACATGTTGTTGCTGCCTTGATTGGTGGCTTTGGACGTGTACTGGGAACCTTCTTTTTGGTAATGGATACTGTCTTCTACTATCCTTCATCGATGTCCCATTCAGTGGTTGCTTGATCATTTTTTTGTGAATTGACCTTGGCAATTCGCAACTTTGAATATGGGCAATTGATGGGATTGTGGCCTAATCTGCCACAGTTTTTGCACAAAAAATTCTCTCCTTCATATAGGATTTATTGTTTATAGGATTCAATAAAGATAAAGGGTTTTTGTTACGCCCCGCAGTATTACATCCATATTACGCTCAGCATTATTATATTACGATGATGTTATGCCCCGTAGTATTACGTTGATGTTATGCTCCGCAATATTATATTACGACGATGTTACGCCCTATAGTATTGTACATTGAAATTGTCGTAAGATAATTGACATCAGTCCAAGGACAAGATTATTTGGAGATTATAAGTATTATGCTATTTCAAACAAGTGATAAGTAAATTCGTGAAGGTGAGAGGGTAAGCGAATCGAAAAAAATGAGTTTC
Source organism: Nicotiana attenuata (assembly GCF_001879085.1). NCBI lineage: Eukaryota > Viridiplantae > Streptophyta > Magnoliopsida > Solanales > Solanaceae > Nicotiana > Nicotiana attenuata. The sequence continues at coordinate 160,413 of NW_017671826.1, read as the reverse complement.
GTCAAAGTTTGACAATTTGGGATAAAATACGGTCCGAGCTATAATACCTGGTATTTATGGACTAGTGCCATACAAGGTACCACATGAACATGATAGTAAGGTGTATAAAGTGTGTTAAAAGTTAAGTAGTATTTCAAGTAATTTGAGATAATTCTTAACTGTGTATATAATTGGATAATTATGAATTTTTAAGTGGGAGATTAATTTGTAAATGGAATTTTTGGATAAAGCTTAAGGGAGACAGCCTCCTCAACGTGGCATCAAGAATGAAGGCTTAATCAAGCCTAATGTGACTAAGTAAGTTTTGAGATTAGGTGGCATAATTTGGGCATTCTTTGGCCAAGTCACCACACAAGTGGGGCCCACACCCAAAGACATAAAGACCTCTCTAAATTCACTTTGCATCTCTACAAGGTAATAGAGAAAATTCAGCAAGTATCATAAAGATTTCTCAAATTCAAAGAGAGATTAATATGATTTGAATGGCAACGTGAGTTACTTCAATATTTCATACGAGATTGTATCTTAGCCACGTGAGATTGTGCAATTTTAAGGGAGTACGGTGCAATCTTTCTCAAGAACATCATACGGATTTTTCCCTTCGATCCGCCTTTAAGTGTTTCATCGCAAATGAATTGTGTTGGAGGAATTGTTAAGAGAATGGGTCTAGGTATGTTAAGGCTACCCCCTTCTTTCTTTTGGCATGATCTCTACGACACAAACAAAACAAGCAAATGCACAACTTCCATAAATGATAGAAGTATTAGTGGTCCCTATGTTCTTGAATTCCCATGTGTCTTATTATTACATCTTCTGTTCATGGGACTCGGAAAAATACATAAGTTGAAAAAGTTTACTTCATGATATTACTCAAACTCATAATAGTCTTATGACATTCCGAGAGATTTTATTTACGTACTTCTCATGCATTGCATTCATTTATACATGTACATAAACCCATGAACAGATGGCGTTCTATACACGTATATATGTATATTATATGTATATGGGATATGCGAAAAGGTTACGGCGTTATATACGCACCACCACCTGATCAGCTGGTATACGGTTGATGATTTTGCCTACAGTGGCCGAGATGATATGATGGGATGCCCTCAGAGGCTTGATGATGTTATGAGCACATGTACCTATGCACGACATGACATTCATACGCATATGCATAACACTATAAGTATTTCACGATTTACAGAGTTATCTCGACTTACAGGTTAAGTCATTTACTCCATGTTTCTTCTATGTCTTTTATATACTTATTTATGTGCCTTACATACTCGGTACACTATTCGTACTGACATACTTTTGTTGGGGACGTTGCATTCATGCCTGCAGGTATAGAAAATCAGTTTGACGAGCCCTCATAGTAGACGAGGTTAGCATTCAGCGAAGGATCGGTAAGACTCCACCTCATTCGGAGTGCAGCCGAGTCTATGAGTCATCATGTCAGAATTTTCTACAGACTAATGGGTAGGCTAGTCCTGTCCCATTGATGTCAAATACTCTTAGAGGCTTTATCGATAGAGGTTCATTTTGTATAGTTTGCCAGAGGCCTTGACAGCCCATATGTATTCATGTTTGAAGAAAGATGGTTCATTCATACAGTGGTTTCCCACTTATGACTATACATTACGAGTTGTGGCCATGTTGGCCCAGTTGCCAATGACAGTACGATAAAGATTCGTTAAGTTGGTACTCCGTTAAATAAGACACTGGGTGCCTGTCGCGGCCCTTCGGTTTGGGTCGTGACAGTTTGACAGGTAAATCCATCGGTACTTCAACACATAATCTTGCATATTGACCTCTTAGCGTTGACGATGTGCAGGCGTCAATTCGTAGTAGTTTGCCTATTTTATTCTCAATTTTTTGTAGTATAACACCATCGTAAAACTCTGTTGGGAGCTATGGTAATCGTATCCATAGTTCAATATCGCTGAATATAATTATTTGGCTTTACTTGCCACAGATTCAGGCTCCCATTTCTGGATTGATAGAAAGAAACCATTAATGAACCACGGACCATTATTCAATACACGAGTTATACTTGACTATGTAATAATCTGCTCCAAGATTCATGAGTCTGAAATTTTCAGTAGGTTTTCATAGCTCTTGTATTTTCCTTTTTAGGTAGTGATGAAGGATATGTTTACCCATGAGTTTGATGATTAGTGAATATTTCCAAGGATGATAGATGCGTTGGGATCTTCCACTGATAGGTTAACTTTTAATTTTTCTCTAATTGCTTCCATCTCATGCGTATATGGGCGAGCCTGCTCTAAATCGTCCATTGGGGAGTCGTATGATATGGATTAAGTGTAGGCTTCCCTTTGCTACATGGATATGGTATTTTCTTCTGAGTTTTCTAGTAGCATATCGTTGAAGGTAGGTGTAGGTTTTTGAAGGGATGGAGAGGTTGGGGTAGGTTGTGTAATAGGCCCTTCAGTGTCCCCATTATTATGGTTTCCTTTATTAAGAAGGATGTCTGGTGGTTTTGGAGGAATTAGGGAGGTTTGATTGGTGGAGTGTGTTAGATTGGTTATACTTTTTAGTAGTAGTAGTTTTTTAGAAGATGAAGACGGGGAGGAATTAGAGAGAAGGTAGAGCTTTTCTCTCACCCAATCTGGCCAATTCTCATATCAGCAAGCTATTACGGGTAATTACCTATATTAACAATGGTTGTATAGTTTATGACTCTATCATTAATACATGCAGGTGGTTAATCTTCAGAATGGGCATGGTAGTGATCCAGCATAACTTCTGTCAAGGCAACAAAGTGGCTGATCTTTTGGCAAAGCAGGCATACATGCTTCCTAGTATCAGTAAATTCTATCGTCTAGTTAATCCTCCAACTGATGTAACAACCAGGTGCTGGTGGACAAAGTGGGAGATGTTCATGTTAAAACTATTTCTTCTAATGGTTGTAGGCATCTGCTATGCATGGGATCCTCAGGATCAAAACTAGTGTAGTGTATAATTTCTCATGAAATTAATTCCTGGTTTATCAAAAAAAAAGAAAAAAACAAATTTTGGTATCAAAGCAGATGTCCAAAGTTCGACTCTCACACGCTCATTATCAGAAAAAAAATTACGTGTTTTGCTCGTAAAAATAATTACACTTGGGGCAACATGTTAAGGACATATATAATTAAGTATACTATCTATAATAACTTAAACTTTTAGATAAGATGAATATAATCACGGCAACACTTATTACCTCTACAACTAATATTTTCTTAGTACCAACATAAGGTTTGGTCCCGAAAACCTTTCCCAAAGGAACTTATGCACTAACTATGGTCCATGATCCTGCAAATTTTGTAGAAATGTTTCAGAAAAAGCACAGAGCTTTTCTGTATTCACTTATTTAATTTATAGATCTTGAGTATAATATACAGCGCCAGAAAAACAACAGTAGACAGTACTGTTGCTTCTTTAGGTCAGAAGATGAAGTTAAGAAGATAATGAAGTTAGCTTTAATCACTAAAAAATTATTAATCAAACGGCCATTAGCATTATGGTACCCTGAACATCAGATCATCGGAAGATCTCTGAAAAATGGATGTTTTTCAGTTGGGACAGCAATGATAAAAAGGCACTGAATCTGTCATGCATGTAAGCTAGCATCATAGCTGAAATGTGAACATAGCGATTCTTTCACGAAAGTGAAGCTCAAGCAATACCACTGCACATTTTATCATCAACTAGAACCACTTTGGAACTTGTATTATTGGAAAAATAAAAGGATAGAAAGAAAGCTATCCAAAAAAGATTGTTAGTAGTAGCATCCTTGCCTCGTTGGTATCAGCGGGGAAGCCAGGAATTTCCTCAAAGGTGTTCAAACTTGAAATAAGTAAAAAAAAACAAGAGACAAAGGGTGTTCAATATATGTTATGTACCTCTAAACCCTAATATTTTACATATATACTCAATGTAATTTTCCGATAAAGGGTGGTCAATTGACCACCCTAAGAAAAGTGTGGCTTCGCCCATGGTTGGTATGTACAATTAGGGGTGTTAATTTTGTATACGGTGAAATTAGGTGCCCCCGATTTTGTGGGCTCGAAGGCTCATGTCGAGGAACAGATTCACTATGGACAGAGTTCGAACCTTAGGACGAAGCACGAGGCTCGAAGAACTAAGTATTCGAGGAACATCGGAGCCTAATATGATCAACTTCGAGATAATGCCGTTAGGATTTGTAACAGAATGAGCAAGATTCCTTCCACGTCCCTAAGATCATGGCGTAAATCCAGGAATAGATTTGTACGAATCCATACTAGGTGGTTAGACAACTGTACTAATAACATTCTTTACTATAAATAGAAATGTACCTTATTTAGGGTTCCCCCATTATATAAAAGGGGACCCTAATCATTTTTAATCATTATCAATCATTGGCAAAGAATATACTCTCTTACATTTTCGCTCATTGTTCATCAGAATTGTCCTTTAGCTTTATAATCCTTGCTTTACTGTTCTTGATTCACCTCGATGTCACTTTGGCTCGAGGTCGAGACTAACCTACATTCTGGTTTGGTTTTACTTATTTGTTTCATTTATACTTCAGATTTCTTGGTTATTAATTAGTATTGAACTAAATTACGTATCTTTAAAACCATAAATAGAGTTTAATTGTTGCTCGTATTTTCGAGTTAAATAGTTTGGCGCCCACCGTGGAACTAAAGATAATAGTGATTATTTCAGTACTGATTCTGATAACACAGTTATTTTCACACTTGTTCTTGTCAAGAATTCTTGCTTTCATGTTAAAATATGTCAAACTCGTAAACGCACCCGTACGCGGTGATGAGGGTCTTGGATTTCATGGGGAAAACAACAATGTAGGGGTGGTGTACCCCCGATTAACCCTGTGGAAGTGCCAAACGTGGAACCAGTCGATGTTAGTTCGCACAATGTTCTGGATGCGGATTTAGGCGTGAACCACAGAGGAAGTGTACGTAGGGAAGCCCAGTCTGGTGGCCAAGGAACACAAGGTCTAGGAGACGGGGGAGTCAGCCTCCAAGTAATATTCAAGATGCTACAAACTCAACAGGTTGCTATCGCTCAACTTCAGAGTCAACACAAAACTCCAAGTATAGTCTAGCCAGAAAATACTCGACGTACTGAGCCAATACCGGAAAGATAAAACGGTAATGGCTTGGGGACTGATCCCACAATTATGAGGATGCTCGAGGAAATCTCCAAGAGAATCAAGTCCAGGGAGAAGAAGATTGAGGATAATGACAAGAGAGTTGAGACTTATAACTCCTGTGTCGATCAAATACCGGGGGCACCCCCAGTCTTGAAAGGTTTAGATGCCAAAAAATTCATACAAAAACCATTCCCTCAGAGCGCGGCTGTGATGCCCATTCATAAAAAGTTTTGCATGCCCGATATACCCAAATATAACGGGACAACCGACCCTAATGAGCATATTACCTCATACACTTAAGGGATTAAAGGAAACGACCTGAATGATGATGAGACCGAATCAGTATTGTTGAAAAATTTTGGGGAAACTTTGTCGAAAGGAGCCATGATTTGGTACCACAACTTGCCCCCGAACTCTATCGATTCGTTTGCTATGTTAGCAGACGCCTTCGTGAAAGAACATGCCGGGGCCATATAGGTCGCGCCGAGGAAATCGGACATTTTTAAGATAAGACAGAGGAACGACGAGATGTTAAGGGAGTTCGTGTCCCGATTTTAGATGGAGCGAATGGAATTACCACCGGTCTCGGATGACTGGGTGGTACAAGCTTTTATGTAGGGTTTGAACGAGCGGAGTTCGATCGTGTCACGACAATTAAAGCAGAATCTGATCGAGTACCCAGATGTGACGTGGTCAGATGTACATAATCGTTACCAATCGAAGATCAGGGTTGAGGACGACCAGTTGGGAGCCCCCTCGGGTTCAGTTCATCCTAATAGATCGGCAGCTAAGCCCTGAGGGACACAGATAGGGAATCAAGATCAAATAAGGAACGGTATCAGCCATATATCAATCGGAGGAACAACGGGTCGGGGCGCAACACTCCTCGAAATGATCGGAGAAATGATCAAGGTCAAAGTTCTCGGGGACTCATGAGTAAGAATGGTTTTGAAAAACGTATCGACCCTGAAGAAGCACCTCGATTGTCAGAGTATAATTTCAGTGTAGATGCATCGGGGATCGTGTCAGCTATTGGAAGAATCAAAAACACCAGGTGGCCTAGGCATATACAAACTGATCCTACTCAAAGGAATCCAAACCTGATGTGCAAATATCATGGCACACATGGCAATACAACCTAAGACTGCAGGCAGTTGACGGAGGATCTAGCTCAGTTGTTTAACGAGGGTCATCTTTGAGAATTTCTCAGCGATCGAGCTAAGAACCACTTCAGGGAAAGAGATGCAAATAGATTAAATGAGCAAGAGGAACCGCAATACGTAATTCATATGATCGTGGGCGGTGTCGATGTTCCACAAGGGCCTGTATTCAAACGCACCAAGGTGTTGATCACCAAGGAAAAATGGACTCGGAGCTATGTGCCCGAGGGCGTCCTATCATTCAATGACGAGGAAGCGGAAGTCATATCATAGCCGCACAATGACACCCTGGTAATTTCTATTTTGTTATATAAAATTCAAGTTAAACGTGTTCTAGTGGATCCAGGTAGCTCAGCAAACATAATCAGATCGAGGGTCGTAAAGCAGCTTGGCCTTCAGGACCAAATTGTACCAGCTTCCCGAGTCCTAAATGGCATCAATATGGCAAGCGAAACAACAAAGGGGCAAATAATCCTACCAGTGAACATGACCGGGACCATCCAAGATACAAAATTCCATGTCATCGAAGGTGAGATGAGTTATAATGCACTCCTCGGGAGACCATGGATACACAACATGAAGGCAGTACCTTCAACCCTTTGTCAGATGATAAAATTCCCAATAGTGGATAGTGTGAAAATGGTTTACGGAGAACAACACGCTGCCAAAGAGATGTTTGTAGTCAAAGAGGTGATACCAGTACCGGCGCCTTCGACCTCAGAAAAGTCAAGCACCAAAGATAAGCAGACGGCTAAATAGCAATCACCGCCCCCAGCCTCGACTGAATCGGAGCAGCAGGTAACAGTGGACGAAGAAGAGGATCTCCTTACTCCTCGAAATTTCGTCGTTCCCGAAGAGTCCGATGCAACCAAGTCGACGGTCAAGGAACTGGAGCAGGTCATACTGATCGAATACATGCACGAGAGAAAGTTATACCTGGGTACGGTAATAGCCACTGAACTGTTACACCCCATATTTTTGTACGTGAAAGTATGTCGTAAGTCAATTGATGTAAGGTCGGAAATGAGATTTTCTTTGAAAGTATATAAAGATATTTAATTTTGTTGCACCCTGTACTTCAGACGTCACTTTCATTGTAGGATTATCTAATGTAAAGTCAAAAAGGACGAAATCCTTCTACAAGGATAAGAAAGGTTTATTGAAGTCTTAAGTAAGTTAAGATGAATATGAGACTTGTTAATCATGATTTTAAATAATTTAAAGTCATGAAATGACAATATATGATGTTTGGATATGAAATATAAAGTTCGGAAAAAATCGGATTTAAGTTGCGGAAACACCGACTAAGGATTTGCCTTGTAATGAAGCGTTTCGAGCAGTACATTCTCTGTGATGTATGAAGTCATTTGGACTATATTATATACGAAAATGAAGTTCTTGGAACCTAGTTTCCAATGGTCCAAACCATTTATTCATATGACATCGGAGTAGAGAAATAGGAATTTATAAAGTAGGGTCGCCTAGTCACATCGCCGCACTTCGGAGAAACTGGTAGTTTTATAGGCCAGGTTGCGAAGCAATTTTCTCCCAACCTATTGAGAGTTACATGGAGATCTATATATGGCATTAAATCCCTATGTGTCTAATTTCTAATTCTGCAAATGTAACGACCCGACCGGTCGTTTTGAGAAATTAAGCTTCGTTCAGCGGCATATGGTCTGGAACAGCTTCAGGATATGAGTATCGACTTGTGTGCATGGTAAAAATTCGATTTTCGGATGGATTAGAGTCAAATTGGAAGAAGGAACCTTGTTTTGGAAGTTTGAGCGCTGAAAAGTTGACCGGAATTGGACTTTTGGGTAAACGACCCCAGAATGGGTCGTGGAGGATCTCAATAGCTTCGTATGGTGATTTTGGACTTAGGCGCGTGTTCGGATTGTGTTTTGGAGGTCCGTAGCTAATTTAGGCTTGAAATGCCGAAGTTGAATTTTTAAAGTTTCCGGTCCGATAGTGAGATTTTGATATGAGGGTTGGAATGGAATTCTGGAAGTTGCAGTAGTTCCGTCATGTCATTTGGGATGTGTGTGTAAAATTTCAGGTCATTCGGACGTGTTTTGGTTAGGTTTTTGATCGAAAGCGTATTTTGATGAAATTTGAAGTTCTTAGGCTAAAATCCTTGTTTAATTCGAGTTTCCGGCATTGTTTTAGGTGGTTTAAGGATCGGTGCAAGTTTGAATGATGTTATTGGACGTGTCCGTAGGTTTGGTTGAGGTCCCGGGGGCCTCGGGTGTGTTTCGGATGCTCAACGGGGCATTTTTGGTGTTAAAAAGTATTGCAGCAGCTGAAGAAAATAGGCTTCTGGTATTTTCACTTTTGCGGCTTGGCAACCACAGAAGCGGAGCCGGTGAAGCGACTGGATCATCGCAGAAGCGAGATTGGGCATATCCTTCAGGAACCGCAGAAGCGGTAGGAATTCCGCAAAAGTGGACACGCTTCTGCGAGATGAGAACCGCAGAAGCGGAATTTTTGATTTTAAAGGAAGTCGCGGAAGCGGAATTTTTTCGCAAAAGCGAGACCGCAGAAGCGGTCCCTTGACCGCAAAAGCGGAAATCTCTGGGGTGAAATATCAGATTCGAGGGTTAGTTTCAAAAGTTGAAAAATCAATTTGGAGCTCGGGACAGGGCGATTCTGAGTGGGTTTTGAAGAGAAGATCATTGGGTAACGTTTTCTTAATCCTTTTTAGTTATTCCATCAAAATATAGTTAAATCCATCTTTTAGATTCGAATTTGAGGATCAAAATTGGGGAAAATTTAGAAGAAACTTCTTAGACCAAACTATTGAGTTTTGAGTGGGTGTTTGACCTCCAATTTGGGAGATTTTTATATGGTTGGACTCGTGACAGTACGAGGATTCTGAAAATGTGAAAATTATTCGATTCCGAGATGTTTGCCGGAAGGGCATTTTGGTCATTTCACCTATTTTCGCGCCTTAACTTTGAATTAAATAGTAGAATCAGTTGCTTGCGATGTTATTTATGATATGTAATTGTATTGAATAGATTTGGTCCATTTGGAGTCAGATACTCGTGGCAAAGGCGTGGTTTCTAGTTGATTTTGTGCCGGTTCGAGGTAAGTATCTTGCCTAACCTTGTGTGGGGGACTTCCCCTTAGGATTTGAGTCTTCTTTGTTGATTGTATTCCTTGTACGCGAGGTGACGAGTGCGTGCTCGGATTTATTTGCGGAAAATTGCCCCTTTTTAGGTTCTTAGATCCTTGTTATCACCGAATATGAAGTTGTTCTTGAGACGATTGAGTTCCCTGTTATTAGTTTCACCTCTACATGACTTACTTGGAATTTATCTGGCCTTTTTGGTTATTCTTGTTGCTTAATTGACTTCTACTTGTTTAACTGTAGATATTTACCCTTCTATAGTCAACATGAATCAAATAATTACAATTAAGAAAAATATCAACTAAACATAGGATATCTAACTTCTTTCCAATTAAGACCAATTATTTACACGAGAGATAGAAATAATGCTTTCCAAATAAAGACAAGCAGTTACGACTGATAATGTGACTATAGAAGGGTAAATGTCTACAGTTAAACAAGTAGAAGTCGATTAGGCAACAAGAATAACCAAAAAAGGCAGATAAATTCCAAGTAAGTCATGTAGAGGTGAAACTAATAACAGGGAACTCAATCGTCTCAAGAACAACTTCATATTCGGTGATTACAAGGATCTAAGAACCTAAAAAGGGGCAATTTTCTGCAAATAAATCCGAGCACGCACTCGTCACCTCACGTACAAGGAATACAATAAACAAAGAAGACTCAAATCCTAAGGGGAAGTCCCCCACACAAGGTTAGGCAAGATACTTACCTCGAACCGGCACAAAATCAACTAGAAACCACGCCTTTGCCACAAGTATCCGACTCCAAATGGCCCAAATCTGTTCAACACAATTACATATCATAAATAACATCGCAAGCAACTGATTCTACTATTTAATTCAAAGCTAAGGCGCGAAAATAGGTGAAATGACCAAAATGCCCTTCAGGCAAACATCTCGGAATCGAATAATTTTTATATTTTCAGAACCCTCGTACTCTCACGAGTCCAACCATATAAAAATCTCCCAAATTGGAGGTCAAACACCCACTCAAAACATAATAGTTTGGTCTAAGAAGTTTCTTCTAAATTTTCCCCAATTTTGATCCTCAAATTCGAATTTAAAAGATGGATTTAACTATATTTTGATGGAATATAACTAAAAAGGATTAAGAAAACGTTACCCAATGATCTTCTCTTCAAAACCCACTCAGAATCGCCCTGTCCCGAGCTCCAAATTGATTTTTCCAACTTTTGAAACTAACCCTCGAATCTGATATTTCACCCCAGAGATTTCCGCTTCTGCGGTCAAGGGACCGCTTCAGCGGTCTCGCTTTTGCGAAAAAATGCCGCTTCTGCGACTTCCTTTAAAATCCAAAATTCCGCTTCTGCGGTTCTCATCTCGCAGAAGCGGGTCCGCTTCTGCGGAATTCCTACCGCTTCTGCGGTTCCTGAAGGATGTGCCCAAACTCGCTTCTGCAATGATCCAGTCGCTTCTGCGGCTTCGCTTCTGCGGTTCCCAATCCGCAGAAGCGAAAATACCAGAAGCCTATTTTCTTCAGTTGCTGCAATACTTTTTAACACCAAAAATGCCTCGTTGAGCATCCGAAACACACCCGAGGCCCCCGGGACCTCAACCAAACCTACGAACATGTCCAATAACATAATTCAAACTTGAACCAATCCTTAAACCACCTAAAACAATGCCGGAAGCTCGAATTAAACAAGGATTTTAGCCTAAGAACTTCAAATTTCATCAAAACACGCTTTCGATAAAAAACCTAACCAAAACACATCCGAATGACCTGAAATTTACACACACATCCCAAATGACATGATGGAACTACTGCAACTTCCGGAATTCCATTCCGACCCTCGGATCAAAATCTCACTATCGGACCGAAAACTTTAAAAATTCAACTTTAGCATTTCAAGCCTAAATTAGCTACGGACCTCCATAACACAATCCGAATACGCGCCTAAGTCCAAAATCACCATACGAAGCTGTTGAGATCCTCCATGACCCATTCTAGGGTCGTTTACCCAAAAGTCCAATTCCGGTCAACTTTTCACCGCTCAAACTTCCAAAACAAGGTTCCTTCTTCCAATTTGACTCTAAGCCATTCGAAAATTGAATTTTTACCATGCACGCAAGTCGATACTCATATCCTGAAGCTGTTCCAGACCTTATTCCGCTGAACGAAGCTTAATTTCTCAAAACGACCGGTCGGGTCGTTACAGCAAACCGTTTGTCAATACGATGTCGGATTAGAGAGATAAAAGCATCCGAAGTTGCACCGCTCAAGGTGCCAAGCAGGCAGCTTACCCACCTGCTTGGAGAATTGAGGCGGTGGCTTAGTAGTTATCTTCTCCCTTGTATATTTCATAATTATACAAAGAAAACTTACACCAAAACACTCTCAAATCTCTCTAAGAGGTGGTCCAAGATCCCAAGAACCAAACCAAAGGGAAATCATCCCAAATCATCATCAGGTGTTAAAGACTACAAGAGAATGCTCCTATAGTGTTGTGGTGTGATTGAGGGTTGTTGTGAGCTACACAAGCTGGGGATTTCAAGTTATATCTACTGCCTAAGGTATGTAAATCATGTTCTTGATTGTTCCTAAGGTCAATCATGTGTTGGTTGAGTTGTTTGAGTGAAAACCTACAAGATAGTAATTGACATGGCATAAGGAATCATTATCTTTTCTTTGTGGGTTGTGTTGAGGCTATATATATGGGTTTTTTCGGATTGAAATTCTTATAAATATTTTCACTATTATGTTGTGGCTGCAATTGTTAAGCTTATCTATGTGCTAATTTAGTGGATTGAGGAATATAACATGAAAAATAAGATGTTGACGGTAAAGGTTAAGGTGCTAGGCGTGTGGACTATATTTGAAGATTATGCTTATGATGTTTTGTGTTGAAAATGATATGGTAAGCATAAGTATGATGTTTTATATGTTGTGGGCAGATTCATGGAAAAGGAATAGGATTCAAACCATATTTTGTTAATCGTAAATCGAGCTTGCCGCTCAAAATGGTTGTCGAACTAATCAGAGAGCTTATTGTGAATTATATTGTTGTTGTTTGGGTTGTTCGCTGACTTTTGGTAACATATGGGATTTAGTAAAAATAGGGGAGGTGTTGTCCGTTTTATTGTAGAATATTGGTTTCCAAATATGAGAGTTACAACGCTTATATGATGACGACGAAGTCGGTTTACTCATTGTTGATGTAAGAAGATCATATTGAGCTTGCTTGACGATTGGATAGAAGATTTCAAAGGTATGTTAAGGCTATCCCTTATTCCTTTTGGCATGATCCATACGATGCAAACAAATTGAGCAAATGCACAATTTTCATAAATAACTCTATTCATAGAAATGCTAGAGATGCTTATGTCATGTGTCATATTATTCTATCATCTGTTCATGGGTCTCAAAAAATACGTAAGTTGATAAAGTTTATTTCGTGATATTAATCAAAGACAAAATCGTCATATGACACACCGAAAGATTTTATTGACATACTTCTCATGCATTGCATTCATTTACATTGACCCACGACTAGATGGCGTTACATACCCGTATATAAGTATATATATGTACTTGGGATATGTGAAAAGGTTACGGCGTTATATACACACCAACACCTGATCAGCTGGTAAACGTTGATGATTTGCCCACAGTGGCCGGGATGATATGATGGTATGCCCTCAGAGGCTTGATGATGTTATGAACGCATATACCAATGCATGGCACGACATTATAATATTAAATGATTCACAGAGTTATTAAGATATGCATGTTGAGTCTTTTACTCCATGTTTCTCTCATGTCTACTAGTTACTGATTTTCATTCCTTACATACTCGGTACATTATCTGTACTGACGTCCCTTTTGCCCGGGGGCACTGCGTTTCATGCCCGCATGTCCTGATAGACAGGTTGAGAGTCCTCAAAGTAGGCTATCAGCTTAGCGGAAGGTGTTGGTGCGCTCCATTTGGTCCGGAGTTGCTTCTTTGGTCAGTATGATTAGTACATGTATTGATTTCTATGCCGGGACCCTTATCCGACCTTTATGATATTATGTATTCTTAGAGGCTTGTAGACATATGTCATGTATACAGATACTTGTATGGCCTTGTCAGCCTACGTTTCGAGTATATAGAGAATCATGTCGGCCATATAGGCCTACACTTCATATGTATAAGTTTGTATTCCCTCATGTTTTACTCTGGTTGATTTACTTATGAAGAATGATATTAAAGATACGTTATGTTGGTACTCGGTTGAGTAAGGTACCAGGTGCCCGTCGCAGCCCACCGGTTTGGGTCGTGACAAAAGTGGTATCAGAGCAATTGTGTCATAGAGAGTCTACAAGCCGTGTCTAGTAGAGTCTTGTTTATGGGTGTGTTGTGCACCACATTTATAAGTAGGAGGCTACAGGGCAGTTAGGACTATCACTCTTTTTTTCTTACTCTAGATCCTGTGGTAGAGCTCAGTTGTAAGAATTCAAATTCCTAACTTCTATTTTATTCGTAATAATACGATACCTACATCCAGGAAGACGGCTGGTAAAAGACATGGCTATGGAAGAGTTGAGTCAAAGGAGCTCGACTCTGCATCTTGCTTATGATAAGTAAATGTGAGGTCTTCAGCACATCATGTGCATACTGAAAGGTGTAAGCCTTTTGATAAGGAGTCTTGAGGCAAGAATACCTATCCACCTTAATGGTGAAAGACAATGAGAGATTCAGAAGATAAATACAAGTTTCAACAAGCAATTAGTAGTTGATTCAAGAAGAGCCTAGCTATGGCTAGACAAGAGAATACAGACAAATCAACAAATCGTGCAAGATAAACATAGGGAACCCCAATATGGGGAATTCAGCCTCACAGTTATGACATCGTGATCCTTGAAAAATATCCATATAGGAGTTGGGGAAGTTAAAAAGGTACCGTATGAGTGTTACAGAAATAAAAGAAAGCGCCACCGTGAAGACATTCAAAATATTAGTTCAGGAGTAACCCTACAAGCACAAGGGCGTGGAGATAAGTAACTACGGGTAATTATAGGCGAGGAAGAACATCAAAAATTCCAATAGGCACACGATGTGATAAGCTTGCAGCCTTACAAGAGTCATAGGATCCCCCCCCCCTAAGTACCACAATAAAAGGCTAGTTGAGGAAATAAGGAAGAAGGCTTCAACCAAAGCACAACGACCTAAAGAGGAAATGATCGTGTAACAACAGTCTCACAACAACATTGGAAGCACTCCAAAGGAAAGTGGCACCTACCGTGGCTAATGAACGGGAAGTAAAATTAAATGTAATATTTGAGATCATATGAGTTGCACGAAAACTCTAGCATGTGTGGGCACTAAGACGAGCTAAGTATGGATGCAACACGGGGGCAGAAAGTCCAGGAAAAGTAATAGCTTACCTTGAAAGAAAGCTAAGATAGAATGAAAGAAATTATTCGATCAATGATCCAGAGTTGGTTATGTTATGAACGCACTTAAGGGTTCGGAGTTTTATACATGCAACATATACAGCTGTAGAAGATTCTAGTATACGTTAAAAGAAAGAATTGAGCACAAGTCATAAACGAAGGATTAAGATATTAAAGGATTGTATCATGCATATTCCTCAGTGCCCATAAATGACTAAATAGAATAACTAATAACATGAACTCCAGAGAGGGGGATAATTTAAGCCGACATAAAGTCCGATCAGAAGAAGGAGGAAACTAAAGAGTTACATCGACGAAGTTAATCAAGAGTTTGGTTATTGGACCCAAAAATTATAGAAATCGTGATTGAGAATATTGTAGAATTACTCTTAGTATCAAAGGTACAAGGGAGATATTACAACAACCATATTCTATGACGGCTTTACGATAAAGCCAATTAAAAGAAGTACTAGCCTCATAAGAAGTCAGTATGAAGCTCCCACCGAATTGTGTATGTCCAGAGGTGCAAGTATTATAATAGAGCTTTAGGTTGTGAACGTGAATTATACCTGTGTGGAAGGGAGGTCATGAAAAAGATAGAAGATACGATGCAAGATTTGAAGGTAATAAAGGTAAAGGGGAACAACATACAAGATACTCAAATGCAGAAGGTCATGAATAGTCCATACTGCGGATAAAATGCTAGAAGCGTGGGGATTCAGTATCCAGGAATGGTAGTAGCGTTGTCAGTAGAATACTTCCCAACCTATGGTTTCAAAGTATCGAAAGGTCTAATTAGAGAGTAAAAGAAGAGTTAGAGACGATGCGGTGTCTTGCTTGATGTTCCAGAAAATGCATGGGAATTGATCGCAAACTAAAATATGACAGAACGACAAGATTTTAGAAAGACAAGAGTACGGTTAAGGAGAAGGCAAGTGATAAGGTGACGAAAATGGATAAGCCCTCGGGATTAAGCCTGTGAAAAAAAAAGGAGCTGATGGTTCCTCTAAGTTGTAGAAAGCTCAATATAGCCTAAATGAACTCAGAAGAGTCTAAGAATAGGAGCAATTAGAAGAGATGAAATGCTGCCCTGGTAGTATAATAAGGGTGTAATTGTGATAAATAAGAGGATGACGTTTGGGCCTTCGATTGAGTAATGATTTTAAAAAAGGGATTTCATGGATGGCACGGTATTAGAATACCCCCATAAGATGAATCACGTTGGGATGATATGAAGTACGGTTATTGAAGTATAGTATCACCTAGGTGGATCGGGAAAATCACTTCAGATGTTCCTTAATGAGAAGTGAGCCCTAGTGACAATATATTACATCAGAGGCGATGGTTGGAGCTAGTGAAAGACTATGAAGTTGATATTTTATACGATCCAGGGAAGGCAAATGTAGTAGTCGAAGCCCTTAGTCGTACATATATGGATAGCCTATAATATTTACAAACACAGAAGAGTGAGATAGCTTGTGAGATTCATCATCTAGCTAATCTTGGAATTCGATTACTAGATTCAGGTGGTACCGGAGTTACTATTTAGGACATGGAAACATCCTCTTTAGTAAGTGAAGTGAAGTAATTCCAGTATGAAGATCCTGTGCTAGCTCATTACAAAGATACAACCCCTCAATAGGAGAAGACACCATTTGAGATTACAGGAGATGGAGCCCTGAGATATGGGATAAGCATTAAGAGAGTAACCTAGAGTTGTGTAGCACACCTCGGTAATAATAAACCTAAGTAACTATTATAGTACAATATGACCCACTTAGATGCACTAAATCTATAAGGACAGATAACCAAGGCTAGGAAACAAAATATAGCAATAGTTGTAAGTTCGGCAAAGTACCAAGCAAAGAACATCAGTACACCTATATATGCTCCGAGAGACATCTTGTCATAGTTCTGTATATGTTCACAACGTGAGGCGAGAGATTGGCAAATTCAAAAGAGAGAGAAGATCCGCACATAAAAGGACAGAGTCATACATGTTGCATCACAGAAGGTAGTCAAAGTTACGGGATTGGAAGAATTCCAATCAGAAGTAGTGATGTGAGAAGAGGCCTAAAAAGGGAAATGCCCTGGTCTTTGAATTTATTCACAGAACAATTGCCTAGATGGTAAGGAAAATATTAAAGTATTCACGAGAGCTATAGGTTATGAGACTGATAAGCACATCAGTCAACATTCGAGGACGAATGTTCCAATGGGGGGAATGATATTACACCCCATATTTTTGTACGTGAAAGTATGTCGTAAGTCAATTGATGTAAGCTCGGAAATGAGATTTTCTTTGAAAGTATATAAAGATATTTAATTTTGTTACACCCCGTACTTCAGACGTCACTTTCATTGTAGGATTATCTAATGTAAACTCAAAAAGGACGAAATCCTTCTACAAGGATAAGAATGGTTTATTGAAGTCTTAAGTAATTTAAGATGAATATGAGACATGTTAATCATGATTTTAAATGAGTTTAAAGTCATGAAATGACTATATATGATGTTTGGATATGAAATATAAAGTTCGGGAAAAATCAGATTTAAGTTGCGGAAAAACCGACTAAGGATTTTCCTTCTAATGAAGCGTTTCGAGCAGTACATTCTCTATGTTATATGAAGTCTTTTTGGGCCATATTATATACCAAAATGAAGGTCTTGGAACCTAGTTTCCAATGGTCCAAACCATTTATTCATATATCATCGGGGTAGAGAAATATGAATTTATAAACTAGGGTCGCCAAGTCACATCACCGCACTTCGGAGAAACTGAAAGTTTTATAGGCCAGGTTGCGACGCGGTTTTCTCCCAACCTATTGAGAGTTACATGGAGATATTTATATGGAATTAAAGCTCTATGTGTTTAGTTTCTAGTTCTGCAAACCTTTTGTCAATAAGATGTCGTATTAGAGAGATACAAGCATCCGAAGTTGCACCGCTCAAGCTGCCAAGCAGGCAGCTTACCCACCAGCTTGGAGAATTGAGGCGGTGGGCTTATAAGTTATCTTCTCCCTTGTATATCTCGTAATTATATACAGAAAACTTACACCAAAATACTCTCAAATCTCTCTAAGATCTGGTCCAAGATCCCAAGAACCAAACTAAAGGGAAATCAACCCAAATCATCATCAGGCTTTAAAGACTACAAGAGAATGCTCCTATAGTGTTCTGGTGTGATTAATGCTTGTTGTGAGCTACACCAGCTGGGGATTTCTAGTGTATCTACTGCCTAAGGTATGTAAATCATGTTATTGGTTGTGCCTAAGGTTAATCATGTGTTGGTTGAGTTGTTTGAGTGAAAACCTACAAGATAGTAATTGACATGGCATAAGGAATCATTATCTTTTCTTTGTGGGCTGTGTTAAGGCTATATATATGGGTTTTTCCGGCTGGAAATTATTATAAATAGTTTCATTATTATGTTCTGGCTGCTTTTGTTAAGCTTATCTATGTGCTAATTCAGTAGATTGAAGAAGATAACATGAAAAATAAGATGTTGACGGTAAAGGTTAAGGTGCTAGTCGTGTGGACTATATTTGAAGATTATGCTTATGATGTTTTGTGTTGAAAATGATATGGTAAGCATAAGTATGATGTTTTATATGTTGTAGGCAGATTCATGGAAAAGGAATTGGATTCAAACCATATTTTGTTAATCGTAAATCGAGCTTCCCGCTCAAAATGGTTGTTCAACTAATCAGAGAGCTTATTGAGAATTATATTGTTGTTGTTTGGGCTGTTCGGTGACTTTTGATAACATATGGGACGTAGTACAAATAGGGGAGGTGCTATCCGTTTTCTTGTAGAATATTGGTTTCTAAATATGAGAGTTACAACGCTTATATGATGACGACGAAGTCAGTTTACTCATTGTAAACGCAAGAAGATCATATTGAGCTTGCTTTATGATTGGATAGATGATTCCAAAGGTATGTTAAGGCTATCCATTTTTCCTCTTGGCATGATCCATACGATGCAAACGAAGCGAGCAAATGCACAATTTCCATAAATAACTCTATTCATAGAAATGCTAGAGATGCTTATGTTCTTGATTCCCCATGTGTCAGATTATTCTATCATCTGTTCATGGGTTCCAAAAAATACGTAAGTTGATAAAGTTTATTTCATGATATTAATCAAAGACAAAATGGTCTTATGACATTCCGAAAGATTTTATTGACGTACTCCTCATGCATTGCATTCATTTACAGTGACTCACGACCAGATGGCATTATATATGCGTATATAAGAATATATATATATATATATATATATATATATATACATATATATATATATATATGTATATGGGATATGGGAAAAGGTTACGGCGTTATATACGCACCACCACCTGATCAGCTGGTGTACATTGATGATTTGCCTAGAGTGGCCGAGATGATATGATGGGATGTCCTCAGAGGCTTGATGATGTTATGAACGCATATACCCATGCATGGCACGACATTATAATATTAAATGATTGACAGAGTTATTCAGATATATATGTTGAGTCTTTTACTCCATGTTTCTCTCATGTCTACTTGTTACTGGTTTTTATTCCTTACATACTCGGTACATTAATTGTACTGACGTCCCTTTTGCCTGGGGACGCTGCATTTCATGCCCTCAGGTCCTGATAGAAAGGTTGAGAGTCCTCAAAGTAGGCTATTAGCTCAGCCGAAGGTGTTGGTGCACTCCATTTGGTTCGGAGTTGCTTCATTGGTCAGTATGATTAGTACATGTATTGATTGGTATGGCGGGACCCTTATCCGACCTTTACGATATTATTTATTCATAGAGGCTTGTAGACAGATGTCATGTATACAGATACTTGTATGGCCTTGTCGGCCTATGTTTCGAGTATATAAAGAGTCATGCTGGCCATATAGACCCGCACTTCATATTTATAAGTTTGTATTCCCTCATGTTTTGCTCCGGTTGATTTACCTATGATAGAATGATCTGAAAGATACGTTATATTGGCACTCGGTTGACTAAGGTACCGGGTGCCCGTCGCAGCCCATCAGTTTGGATCGTGACACGAACTCAGGAAAAAACTCATTCAATTTCTTATTGATAATATGGATTATTTTGCTTGGTCCTATTTAGACATGACATGGATCCCATCGGAAATAACAACACAACATCTAAGCCTCGACCCCAAGTTCAAACCAGTAAAGCAAAAAAGGAGGCCCCTGTCCGAGTTGAAGCATGCATTCATGAAGGATGAGGTAACCAAACTTCTTATAATAGGGTCTATTCGGGAGGTAAATACCCCGAATGGATAGTCAATGTAGTTGTAGTTCCTAAAAGGGAAACAAACTTAGAATATGCGTGGATTACAATGATTTAAACAAAGCATGCCCAAAAGACTCTTCTCCATTGCCTAACATCGATCGCATGATCGATGCCATGGCCGGCCACGAGATCTTAACTTTTCTCGACGCCTACTCCGGGTACTATCAAATTCAGATGAACCTGGATGACCAGGAGAAGACCTCGTTTATCACTAAGTTTGGAACATATTGTTACAATGTAATGACCTTCGGGCTAAAAAATGTTGGATCTACATACCAATGCCTAGTTAAGAAGATGTTCGAGGAACAGATAGGTAAATCAATGGAAGTTTACATTGATGATATGTTGGTTAACTCCTTGCATGCAGAGGACCATTTAACTCATTTACAGGGAACATTCAAAATCTTAAGGAAGTACAATATGAAGCTTAACCCGAAAAAATGTGCCTTCGGAGTCGGCTCGGGCATGTTCCTCGGCTTCATGGTATCTAACCGAGGGATCGAGATCAACCCAGATAAGATCAAGGCCATCGAAGATATTACCATCGTGGATAGTTTGAAAGCCATGCAAAGGCTAATAGGACGAATAGCCGCCCTAGGTCGATTCATTTTGAGGTCATCAGATCGAAGTCACAAGTTCTTTTACTTGCTTAAAAAGAAAAAGGACTTTGCATGGACCCCAAAATGCCAGCAGGCCTTAGAGGAATTGAAGCGATACTTATCGATCCCACCTTTGCTTCACACCCTGAAGGTAGATGAAAAGCTTTACTTATATTTGGTAGTGTCCGAAATAGCGGTAAGTGGGGTACTGGTTTGAGAAGAGCAAGGAACGCAATTCCCTATTTATTATGTAAGTCGAACTCTAGGAGATGCTGAAACTAGATACCCTCACTTAGAAAAATTAGCAATTGCATTAATAAGCGTATCTAGAAAGCTAAAGACATATTTCTAGTGTCACCCAATATGTGTGGTAACTGCTTACCCCCTTCGATATGTTTTGCATAAGCCCAAACTGTCAGGCCGGTTGGCCAAATGGGCCATAAAACTTGGCGGGTACGATATCGAATATCAACCCCGAACATCCATCAAGTCTCAAATATTAGCTGACTTTGTGGCCGATTTTACGCCGAGCCTCGTACCCGAAGTGGAGAAAGAACTCCTGCTAAAATCGGGTACATCATCGGGGGTATGGACTCTTTTCACGGACAGTGCTTCAAATGTGAAAGGGTCCAGGCTCGGCATTGTTTTGAAATCACCAACAGGTACTACCATTAGACAATCTATCAAAACTTCTAGGTTGACTAATAATGAGGCCGAGTATGAGGCCATGATTGCATATCTCGAGCTAACTAAAAGCCTGGCGGCAAAAATCATTGAAGCCATGTGCAATTCCCTGTTGGTCATAAATCAAGTAAACAAAAGCTTTGAAGTTCGAGAGGATATGATGAAAAGATATTTGGACAAGCTAAAGGTAACTTTGCAACGCTTCAAGGAATGGACTCCAGATCATGTGACATGAGAATAAAATAGTGAGGCCGGCGCACTTGCTAATCTGGGGTCATCGGTTGAAGAAGATGATATCGTCCCGATACTGTTGTCCAATTATCGAGGTCTATAGTTGAAGAGGGTCATGCCGAGATAAATTCTACAAGTTTGACTTGGGATTGGAGTAATAAGTATATCGAGTATTTGAAAAATGGAAAACTCCCATTGAATCATAAGGAGTCAAGGGCCCTACGAACCAAGGCTGCTAGGTTCACATTAGATGAAGATGGAACATTGTACAAGAGGACGTTCGATGGACCATTGGCAGTATGTTTGGGGCCGGGGGATACCGATTATGTTCTACGAGAAATCCACGATGGCACTTGTGGGAATCACTCCGGCGTCGAGTCTTTGATTCGCAAAATTATTAGAGCAGGGTATTACTGGGATAGCATGGAAAAAGACACTAAGGAGTTTGTTAAAAAATATGATAAATGTCAAAGGTTCGCACCAATGATTCATCAGCCCGGAGAGAAACTACGCTCAGTCCTGTCCCCGTGGCCTTCCATGTAATGGGGAATGGACATAGTATTCATTTTGTTTATGACTGATTATTTTTCTAAATGGGTGGAAGCACATGCTTTTGAGAAGGTCAGAGAAAAGGAAGTTATTGACTTCATCTGGGAACACATCATATGCCGGTTCGGGATACCTGCCGAGATTGTATGTGACAATGGAAAGCAATTCGTCGGCAGCAAGGTAACGAAGTTCCTCGAAGCACACAAAATAAAGAGGATCTTATCAACCGTACCACCCAACCGGGAATGGACTGGCCGAGTCAACAAACAAAAATATCATTCAAAACATAAAGAAAAGGTTGGAAGATGCAAAGGGAAAATGGAGAAGAGTTCTACCCGAGGTTCTTTGGGCATATCGAACGACATCGAAGTCCAGCACGGGGCTACTCCGTTCTCTTTTGTATATGGCTCCGAGGCCTTAATCTCGGTCGAGGTCGGAGAACCCAGTGCCAGGTTTCGACATTCATCGGAGGAGGCAAATCACAAGGCTATGAATACTAGCCTCGAGCTATTAGATGAAAAACGAGAAGCTGCACTTGTTCGGATGGCAGCGCAAAAACAAAGAATTAAGAGATATTATAATAGAAGGACTAACCTTCGAAACTTCGGAAACGGGGACTTAGTTCTACGGAAGGTCACCCTCAATACTCGAGACCCGAATGAAGGGAAACTGGGACCGAATTGGGAAGGACCGTACCGAGTCATCGGAGTTGTCAGTAAAGGATCTTACAAACTTGGCACGATGGGAGGCGAACAACTGTCGAACAATTGGAATGTATCACTACTCAAATGATACTACTACTAAGGTATTACTTTCTCCTTTTGTTCACTTGAATTAAAACTAACTCATTGCAGGTGTTCGATCGAGGACATCGAAGACGCCTTTTTTTACACGAAGACCTTAGGTTTCAAAGCACGCGTTGCACTCTTTTTCCCTTAGATTGGATTTTGTCGCAAATGGGTTTTACCGGCGAGATTTTTAACGAGGCAACAACTATGTGCTACCTAAGGAGAACTCAACAATATCCAAGGCTTCTTTTCAATCAACCACGAATACTGGAGGGCATCACCCTCGGAGATGGTATTTTTGAGGAAAATACTTCACGCCAAAGAGGGCCTCGGTAGGAAAACTTTGTAATGGGCCAAACGGTCAGATGAACCGTGTCCATGTAGAATAGTCTAGCCTCGATGGAAAAACATGTACGCATGTATCAATTATTCAAAGAAGAATTCTTTCTATATCAAAACACTTTATGTCTCAAAGAAATTTTCTACCATACGAACATCATACTTGTGATCTTGCGAGAAATGGCTCAAGAGCCAAAACACGAATACACCTCGAATACTCGGAGAATGTCATCGACATTCAACACATTCTAGTCATCCAAGCTCGAATTCATAAGACCTCAAAGAGTAATCCCCTCGCCATAAAGGTCAAGGCCATCATACTCGAGGACTAGCCTTTCGAACAAGTTCGAACGTTTTTTAGGAAACAAGTCCAAGAGACATACCCGAAAGCTATGGCCATATTAAAGACTACGGTCATATAAAAGGCTACGACCGAAATTATGCGGATCGGAGACGTCCGACTTCTGCCATAAATTAAAGGCCTTCAAATACTTTGAAAAACCGATTAAACTAGGCTACCCTCGGCAAAAGAAAATAAGAAAGGGCTTTGATAAAATCATCCCCTCGAATAATTTAAAGGCTTCGATAATATCAGCCTTTGAAAAAGCCTCAAGAGGTGTTAAATTATCGTAACACAAACGGACTACAAATGGGGTTCCGATCGATTGAACCTTCGAGAAACCAAACGGGTACAAAAACACATGCTAAGGCATAAAGAAATTTTCACCAAGTCTTTTAGCCGAAAAGAGGGAAAAATAATAGCCGTCCTAGAGGCCTAATTGGCCCAACTTAAAGAGCCTAAAGGCCGGCCTAAAAGATCCTAAGGGACAATATAAAAGAGCCTAAGGGCCGAAGCATGTGGAGTTCGAGACCTTATTCTTACTCAACTCGGACTCAAAAGTCCCATCATCCCAAGCTCGCATCAAATCTACTTAAGCATAGCTCAAGGGTTAACAAAAACCTTAAGCGGTATTCTATTATAAGTTCGAAGATCGCCCATTGATCACTAAAAACCTAAGGGTTTGTTATATTCTGAGCCCGAGCCAGTGCTCACTTGATCATTGGAATTATAACATCAAAAAATTTCACAAATGAAGATGAAGCAAAATTCAATACAAATCGGAGATAAAGTGAAAAGAAAGGGAATTCATTATATTCAAACAGTGTATTTACAATGCCCACAAAGGCCTTACACAAAAATAAAACAAAGGAACCTAATCTACTTAGGGGCCACGTCCTCGGAAACCACATATTTTGTAGCAACATCCTCGAGAGCTACATCTTCGGGAGCAACATCCTTTGGAACCTCCTCCTCGGGGACTCCATCCTCATCTCCCTCACCCTCATAGCCACTCACAGAATCTTCATCATCAGAAGAAACAAGGAACTTGGCATCGGCCTCAAGTGCTTTTGCTTGGGCTATTTCATTGGTGAGGTCGAAACCTCGAGCGTGAATCTCTTCAAGGGTCTCCCTCCGGGCTTGAGACTTTGCCAAATCGCTGACCCGCTTCTCCCGGTTGGAGGCCTCCCTTAGCTCTGCTTGAACAGCCTCGGTATCCCTTAAGTATACGGCGATGGTTTTATCAGTCGTGGCCTTCGTCTTCTCAATTTCAGCCTTGGCCTCAGCAACCTCGGCCCCGGCTTCAGCGAGTTGTCTCTAGCTCCTCGACCTTCTTGGCCTGGGCCAAATTTTTCACTTTGATACCTCGGAGCTGAGTCTCAGCCGAGGCCTGTTAGGCTAGAGCAGCCTCTTTATCAGTAGCAAGCCGATCCATATTCTCCTTCCATCGGTAGCAGTCGGCCTTAACCTGATCGACCTCACCCCGAAGCTACCCCGATCACCTCTAACTTTTGCTACAGCTAAGACATTGAAGTGTTAGCCTCCACAGTAAGGCCAAGAAGGACATACTCTATCAAAATCACGGTTACCTGCATGTCTAGCTCGGCCTCATTTTTTCGAGCTTTGGCCAAATCAGCCCGAAAGTCCTTGAGCTCCTCCTCCTTTTGGCTACAAAGGAGCCTCAGGGCCTTCTCTTCATCCGAAGCCTTCCTGAGCTCGGCCTCACATTGCCTCAGCTCGGCCCTGAACTTGATGATGGCCTACGCATAAACAAAGGGATATCAGTCAGGAAAAAGGGAGAAGAAAGAAAATTACAACAATAATAGTTAGTGTTTACCAGAGAGAAGAGACGATGAGCCTCTTCGAAGAGGGTGGATGCGTCATTAAGGTCGGCGGCATCATCGACCCCAGTGAAACAATCCTAAAAAGGATCTTCTTCGAGGACCTTGCTCGGGTCGGGCGTTCGCAGAGCTCGAGCGTCCTTTATCGCCCCATCGGAGTAAGATGGCAGAGTAGGGGAGTGACCTATTGTCACAGCCCCGGGCTCTTCACTCGGGGCGTTCTGAATAGCTTCGGGATTCTCGGCACCTGCCCCCTCTGGTGTGCTTATCGAAGACGGGGGAATGATCTCGATCTCAGGGGACTCGAGGGCTTTGCCTGAATCTTTCTTCGGATATTCCTCATCACAAGGCAAGGTCTCCAGTTCGGAAGGCTTGGCGGCCTCGACCGATTTCCTAGTCCGGGTCAATAACGCCAATTCCTCACCCTCATCTTCTTGATCATCCGCATGAATAAGTTTCCTCCTTGGCTTTCGAGTAGGGACCCTCTCTTCCCGGGGGTCTTCGGGCTTCGAAGCCGTTTTTCTCTTGTTGTCTTTCCCCGATTTCGGAATCGGGGACTCGGACTCTTCCCCAGGCAGGGCTGGCCTCATTTTAGAGACATCTCTAATGCCTGCATAGATAAGCGTAAGTGTGGAAAACATCTCCAGTAAAAGGAAAGCATTGAAAAACCTGGGAGAAGAACTAACCATGGTGCTTGGCCTCCCATTTTCCCCTCGATAAGTCGCGCCATTTGCGCTCATCATACGAGGAGGTTGCAGCTAATTTTCGGTGGCGTACAAGCAAAAGCTGCAAAAAAAGGTAAAGGCATTACAAAACACAGAAGCGGAATATGAGTGGGTATTTGGAAAAGGACTTTACTTACGATTGAAGTTCCATCTCTCCGGGAATGGCATTTTTCCCCTAGGTATGACGTCCGAGGTCCTCACTCTAACAAATAGGCTCATCCAGCCTTGATCTTTATCCTCGTCGTTACTAGCAAAGAAGGCCTTTTTTGATCGACGTTGAAGCTTTATGAGCCCTCGAAACAGCTGAGGCCGATACAGCCGAATTAGGTGGTTGAGGGTAAACTCTAATCCCCCGGCCTTGCTGGAGAAGTAGCGTAGCATAATCATGATGCGCCAAAAGGAGGGATGGATCTGGCCGAGAGTAACCTCGTACCTTTTGCAAAAGTCAATCACTACTGGATCAAGGGGACCCAGTGTGAAGGGGTAGGTGTAAACACTTAAGAACCCCTTCACGTGAGTAGTTATGCTCTCCTCGGGGTCAGGGATCTGTACCACGACCTCGTCTCCCCAGTCGCAGTCCTTCTTCATGGCCTTGAGATACTTCTTCGATATTGAAATAATGTATCGAGATACATGTTCACATCGGCCTGGGATATTGGGGGATTTTCAATGTTGAAATCTTTCTTTATCACACAAGGGCTGGGAATGATCTCGTGAAGAGCCGGCGCCACAAGTTTGGCCTGCCGGGAAGAGGAAGAAGAAGCCCTCTCTTTTTGAGGAACTGTTGTAGAGGTTTCACCATGGTTTTGAGTTAAAAGATGCGGAAAGTGGCGGAGCTCGGCGTTTTCCGGCACTTAAAGCGCGGCAGAAGCAGGTGGCGAGAGAAAGAGATGAAGAGAAGAAGGGATCAGAGAGAATGCAATGAAGAAGTAAAGTTCTTAATTCAAAGAAGGAGTCCCGTATTTATAGATGAGCGGTGACGGTTCGGCGGCGCTAGTGGCCGACCATTACTGGCATGCATTTAATGTTTTGGGGAGCGAACCGACGGGACATTTCGGTCACTTCAAGCGCCTACGTCAGGGGAATGGTGTCATCATCGGAGACTCCAGAAAATCGAGGTTCAAATTATTTCTTATCATTTTACTCTAAGAAACGCGGGGACTATCTCTATACGGTGAAACTAGGTGCCCCAGATTTTATGGGCTCGAAGGCTCATGTCGAGGAACAGACTTACTATGGACCAAGTTCGAACCTGAGGACGAAGCACGAAGCTCGAAAAACTAAGTATTCGAGGAACATAGGAGCCTAATATGATCAACTTTATGATAATGCCGTTATGGATTTGTAACAGAATGAGCAAGATTTCTACCACGTCCTTAAGATCGTGGCGTGAATCTCAGAATATATTTGTACGAATCCGTACTATGCGGTTAGACAGCTATCCTAATAAGATTCGTTACTGTAAATAGAAATGTACCTTACTTAGGGTTCCCCGATTATATAAAGGGGACCCCAATCATTTGTAATCATTATCAATCATTGGCAAAAAATATACTCTCTTACATTTTCGCTCATTGTTCATCAAAATTGTCCTTTAGCTTAATTATCCTTGCTTTACTGTTCTTGATTCACCTCGAGGTCACTTTGGCTCGAGGTCGAGACTGACCTACATTCTGGTTTGGTTTTACTTATTTCTTTCATTTATTCTTCAGATTTCTTGGTTATTAATTAGTGTTGAACTAAATCACGTATTTTTAAAATCATAAATCAAGTTTAATTGTTACTCGTATTTTTGAGATAAACAAATTTAAAGAGTGGGTAGCCCGGTGCAAAAAGTATTCCGGGTTCATGCAAGGTCCGTGGAAGGCTGCACCCCGAGGGAGTGTGATGTAAACATCCTACCTTGATGCATGTATAAGTGGCCAATTTCACGACTTAAACCAGTAACCAATAGGTCACAAAGAGACAACTTTACCGTTGTTAAAAGGTTACCTACGTTAATTTAAATAAGATGAAAATTTTTTGGAGGGATCAAGATCGGTTTAGCTAATAAACGAGTCATGCTACAATTGACTCGACCAAATATTATTAGGATCGAGAGGGATTATAGGTCAATATGAATTAAATAATATGTCATAACTGATCAATCCAAGTCCCAAACCATTATTAAGAGTGGACGTACATATATATTATAGGGAGGGATTTACTTACAAAACTAAAATACTTTTTTTATTGAGCTAATCTAGACTATTTTAAGTAGTTCTAATTGGCCCTAGCTTAATTTGGATGAATCAGCTTTGGTTATGACCTCATGTATGTATAGAGAGGATTCTTGTACAGAGCAACATTATTGGGACCTGAATAGTTGACCTACAAACTTGTATAGGTAGGAACAAGTTCCACCTCACGAGGAACAAGAGAGTTTGGGACGACATGTCCTCTACTTTTATACTTTTTGGGATTCATATTTATAGTTCATGGTTCGAGTCGTGGAAGCAGCCATTAATACTTGAATTAGATTAGGTTATCTACGTCATACCCTTTGGATATGGTCCTTCCCCAAACCCAACAAGAATACGGGATGGTTTGTGTAAAAGCACATTCTCTGATGCTAGTTAAGTGGATTACAAATAATGCTAACCCTCCATGGAGATTACAAGATTACAGAGAATGTAATAAAGCTGTTGATTGCCTCTCTAACATTGGACTGCTATGCAATGGAATCAACTGGTTTACAAATTTTCAACAACTCCCCAGGGAAACTAGAGGAGAAATAAACATTGATAAGCTGCAATTCCCCTCACTCCGAATGAAACATAACAAGAACAATCTCACTTTGGATAGGCATCTTCTAAGATTGTACCATTTTGATGTTCCTTAATAAGTTAATATCCTCTTTTTGTATAAGGGAAGAGATGGACATCAGTTCTCTTGCAGACT
This sequence comes from Nicotiana attenuata, assembly GCF_001879085.1. Classification (NCBI taxonomy): domain Eukaryota; kingdom Viridiplantae; phylum Streptophyta; class Magnoliopsida; order Solanales; family Solanaceae; genus Nicotiana; species Nicotiana attenuata. The sequence goes on along the minus strand of NW_017671826.1, from coordinate 131,210 downwards.
GTACCAGTCAACTCCCCATAGTTGTAAAGTCGCTGCAACTGTTCCTCTGCACACACGCAACAAGGCAAACAGTGCAGCAATCGCTTTATGGGGAATGCCTTATACCGAACAAATTGCATGCATGATACAAGTGACATCACTTGTATATTATCAAAATGAAGCAAGAGAAAAACACACACTTTAACGCCCGAAAAATCATCAAGCTACTCTCTCAAGTGTGATTCCATCTTGCAAGTGACTTAAGGCTTCAAGAACAAAAGAACAACATAACAAAGGACCAGTTTCCAGCACTGTATTACCATATGCCCTTAGTTGTGTTGTACCTTTGTTAGAGTGATCTACTTGTAATTCCTACTTAGCTTAGCTAGAAGCATTGTGTAGGAAACCATTTGTAAAACCATAAACCTTGTGTTTGTGTCTTGGCTAGAGTTAGTCGAGTTGTGAGATTTGTATTAGGGTTATTACAAAGAGGCTTGTAATAGAGTAATTACAAGTGAGTGAGGGATTAAGTATTTCATTCATAGGTTATAATAGTTTGTAATCTGAAGTTTGCTCAGTAGTGTAGTTGAAATCCTACGAGTGTAGGTCGTGATTTTTACTCCCGTGAGCTGGGAGTTTTCTACGTAAAACTCTACTGTGTCATTTACTTATCCTTGATTGTGTATGTTATGTGGGAACTGATAGAGAACCAGGTTCTCTATACAATTTGGTGGACCATACGTTTCTATCAATTAGTATCATAGCAGGTTCTTTCTATCAGGCTAACACCTAGAAAGGATCCTCATAGCTGCTCCACCAAACTTTGAAGAAGATCAATCAACCTACAGACCACCAAGATTCAATAGACAATCCTACAGATGGTGGAAGACAAGGATGAATGATTTTATCATGACTGAAGATTCAGAGCTCCGGGATGTTATCTGCGATGGACCCTTCGTTTCTATGAAGACCATTAGCGAACCAACAGTGACAGTTCCCAAGACAAGGAAGGAGTACAATGATGCTGACCGCAAAGCTATAGAGAACAAATTCTAAGCAAAAATGATCCTCGTTTGTGGTATTGGACCAGGCAAATATAACAGGATCTCTGCCTATCAATCTACCAAGGAGATCTGCGAAGCTCTCCAAACAGCACACGAAGAAACAACTCAAGTCAAGTAGTCAAAGATCGACATACTCACTATTGCGTATGAACTCTTTAGGATGAAGGACGATGAGTCAATTCAGGACATGCACACTCGATTCACCTCCATCATCAATGAGCTTCACTCTCTTGGAGAGATCATTCCAAGGAACAAACTTGGTAGGAAAATACTTGGTGTACTACCCAGTTCCTGGCAAAGCAAGGTCAATGTTATCACACAGGCAAAGGATATGCCAAAGTTGATCATTGATGAACTTATCGAAAATCTGAAGACCTATGAAAGGAAGAAAAGGACCATGAAAGAAGAGAACTGAAGAAGGACCTGGTCCTCAAGGCTGACAATAATGACTCAAGTGGCGAGGATACTAACATGGTTATCTAATAAAAAGATTTCAGAAAATGGTGCGCAAAAATGGAGGCATTCCAAAAAGAGGTAGCTCCATCAGACCAAAAGGCTATGACTTGTGTCGTAAATGTGGGAAGCCAGGACACTTCATCAAAGACTATCCTTCGCACAAGCAAGATCAGTACAAGCACAACATATATAAAGAAGTCAAGAGGAACCCGGTTCCTGACAGGAGATTTAAGAGAAAAGATTATGTAGACAATGTTGTGAAACAAGCTGTTACTGCATGGGGAGATTCCTCCAATGAATCTAAAGGAGATGATGAACAAGGCCATACCTCAATGATGGTCTTGAAAGCGAAGCAGCTGAGTATGATTCTATCTTTGCCCTAATGGAAAAATCTGACGATGAGGTAAACTTTCTGGATGTTCAAAGAAATTTGAAGTCCTATTCTCAAAAGAAGATTGTATCTTTGGCAAATGTCCTGATTGATACATATCACAATCTCATTAATGATAAAAATATGCTAACTTTGGAACTAGGAGAAAAAGAATATGAGAGAGATAATTTAGTAGTCGTAGTGGTTGATTTAAAAAAAATAATTGAGGAACTAAAAAGGGAAAGCAAATCTGGGAAAACTCAAAAGGGGAACGAAGTTGCAAGTAAGGCACACCTTAAGCTTGAAAATGAGATAAAAACGGTAAAATCTAGTATGTGTGCTGAACTTAAGTGAAATACACAACTTCAGGAAGATCTAGGGATAGTTAAGGATGACCTAGAAAAATCTCTTAAGTGGACTTGGTCCTCTAATGTAATCACTGCCATGTATAAGAACAATGGGGGAACAGGAAGGGAATAGGGTTCCAAAAGGAAAAGACTCCCTATAATCCACATAGCAAGTACGTTATTGTTCCTGATAACTGGCTTTGTACTCACTGTGGTAACACTGGCCACTTTAAAGAAACCTTAAAGCTAGATTTCAGTCCAAACAGAAAAACAAAGTTTTTGCTGAAAAAGTAACTACTGCTGAGGAAGTTGGTCCCTCAAATAAAAAATGTATGATGCCTACTTGGACAAGAAGAAGTTTGATTCACCATTTCCTCATTACAAGGGACCCAAAATTGTTTAGGTTTTTAAGTCTAACCCTTGATTTCCTTGTATATGGAGCAGCGAAAGGAAGCTGCCAAATATGGTATATGGATAGTGTCTGATCTAAGCATATGATTGGAAGCACCAATTGTTTCCTTTCACTCAAAGCCCTACAAGGATGGAGTGTGTATTTTGGCAATAGCAAAAAGTGTTACATTCTGGGAGTAGGAAGAGGTGGGAAGACACTTACTTATTCAGTTGAAAATGCGTACTATGTGAGTGGTTTGAAATATAGCCTACTTAGTGTCACTCAAATTTGCGACAAAGGAAACAAAGCGGAATTCTTATCAAAGACTTGCATTGTCACAAATCTTGTAACTGGTGAAGTGGTTCTGTTGGCAAAAAGATTCAAAAATATCTATGTTGCTAATTTTGAGTCTTTGAACAATGGGGATCTTACATGCTTAAGCGTTGTTGATGATAATGATGAACTGTAGCATAGAAGATTGGGACATGTGAGCTTTACGTTGCTGAACAAGTTGGTCAAGAAGGACCTGGTTCGTGGGCTGCCTAAGTCAAGGTTTAAAGATCACAAGGTGTGTGACGCATGTGTAAGAGGAAAGCAAGTCAGGTCCTCCTCCAAGACCAAAAGGGAAGTAAGCAACTCAAGTCCACTTGATCTCCTCCATATGGATCTGTGTGGACCTATGAGGGTGCCAAGTAGAGGAGGAAAGAAGTACATTTTCATCATAGTGGATGAGTACTCCAGAGATTCACCTGGACCTTGTTCCTCAGAACCAAGGATGAAACTTTTCCAGTGTTTATTGCCTTGGTGAAGAAGCTTCAAGTAAAGATAAGCCATAATGATGTGAGTATAAGATATGATCACGGAACAAAGTTCGACAATGCAAATTTCGACGAATTCTGTGCTAAAAATGGTATAAGTCATAATTTTTCATCTTCAAGAACACCCCAACAATAGGACTCTTGAAGACATTGCAAGGACAATGCTGATTGACAGTGGTGTCGCAAAAGGATTTTGGGTAGAGGCAGTCAACACTGCGTGCTACTTGGTGAACGGGTGTATTATCAGGTCCCTCTTGAATAAAACCCCGTATGAACTGTTGTACGGGAGAAAACCCAAGCTAACACACTTGAGGACGTTTGGCTGTAAATGTTTCGTTCTCAATAATGGTAAGGAAGCATTGGAAAAATTCGATGCCAAGAGTGATGAAGGAATATTTCTCGGCTAATCATCAAAAAGCAAAGCATACAAGGTCTACAATAAAAGAACTCAATGCGTTGAAGAAAGAATACATGTGATCTTTGATGAATCACACCACTTATGTGGGAAAGATCCACATGATAAGGTTGATCAAAAGGGAGAGAAGTCAAAGGTTCCGGGTGAAGTCATTCATATGGCAAATGGAAAGGCTGACATGATGAGTCAAGTCAAGGAATCAGATGAAGATGGTGCAGCTGAATCTCCAACTGACATAGAGGAACATGGTTCCTCCATCACAACAACTGAAGTAGAGAATAGAGTTGTTGATGTAGTGCAAGGAACTCCTAATTCTAAGCTAAGAAGTAGCACTCATGTCAACAATGGATCCCATTCAGAGGAACCTGCATCCTCTCACAATGAGATTCAGGTGTCTAACTAGAAATACAAAAGTTCACTCCCTCTCCAAAATGTAATCACTCCTATTGACTCAGGAATTCAATCCAGATCAAAGTCAAGAAACTCACTTGCCTTCTCAGCTTTCCTTTCTAAAATTGAGCCCAAAAATACCAAGGGAGCATTGAAAGATGCTGACTGGATTACCATTATGCAAGATGAGCTCCATCAATTTGAGAGGAACAGCGTATGGCACCTGGTTCCTCGACCCTGAATTTGGAAATATGACAAAGAACAAGGCTTGTTGATAACCAATTTTTCACTATATTTTTCTATATGCATAAATACCTTCAAAATAGCATATATATGCATATATAAGCACGCATAAGGTTTTTAATTTTAAAGATTTTAAATGGAACTATTTCCTTCCATTTTACTCATAAAATTACCCTCAAATTATTGTTAGGGTGATTTAGTCATTTAAATTCCATATTTATGCCAACATATGGTTAAAATATTTTTTGAGCATTTTTATAATTGCATTTTGTATTTTTAAAGCTAAATTGCATATAATTGCAATATTAGCCTTATTAATGTATAATTATATTTATATGCATAACAGTGATCTCCTATATTTTTAAAATGTTAAATATCTATTTTAAATCATTTTAGTACACAAAATTATTTTCCAGAAATTAATTATTATTTATTATAAATAATACTGGAAAAATTGGCTATTTAAAATGTAGCCAGATTTGCATTTCAATTTCAGCCTAATTTAAACCCAACCCTAACCCGATTTCTAACCAAATTACCCAACCCAGACCCAAAATCCCGCCTACCCGACCCAAGACCCCATCAGATCCTGGTCGTTGATCTTTTCATTAAAAACCTTCCATTTTAATTCAAAATGACCCCCCAGCCCTAACCATTTCTCTACACCCACCGCCATAAAATTCTCTCTGCTCTCAAAACACTCTCAACCTAACCCTAATCTTCAACTGCCGCCCTCTCATCTTCTGCCATCTTCGGTTACCTCTCATCGTCTCTTAAGCCTCCAATGGCTTCTCTCATCCCATTCTTGCCTTCTCTAAGGTCTTCAATGGCCCTGGGCCACACCGACTTGCATCTAGGGTTTGCTATTTGTCTGTTCTTGGTTACATCAGTGTTATTTCATGCTAAATCACGATGTATTTGGCACGATCCTTGGGTTTCTAGACAGGTTCTTGCATTTCTATGTGGATTTCTTCTAAAACCCTAATTTCTTCCTGCATCTCCTAGATCTGTACGATTTTAAAACGATTTGAGTGGGTTTCTTTAGTATTTTACACTGTTCTTGAATCCCTTTTGCAAGAATCATCGATTTCAAAGTGTTTTCACCTTCTTCTGAAATTAGGGTTTTCGGAACTTCTTCTAAAACTTTGTTTAAACTGCTTCTTTATGTTTAAACTTCTATCTCTATCATATTTCGACTGATTCTATGATTTTACTGCTTTTACAACTCGCCTATGTTAAAGCCCTAATTTTTCTAGATTTTCTTTGTTTGGTTCTGTGTGTTAGCATGACTACTCGATTCTTGTTTAAGTTTTTGTGATTACATTACCTCGAATGTGTTCTTACTGAGCTTTTAGCCTAACTTATACCACTTCTATGTGATTATGTTTATCTTGATTGTTCAGACTTGCCTCTTTCTATCAATATTATTTAACCTGCATGTTTGCTGTGTTTGATTGCTCTTACTCTATTTATATGCTGAATACTGAATCGTGACTCCCTCTTGATTGATTCTAGATTTCCTATTTTTTGGGTTTGATTGAAAGACCCTCCTTTAACCCTCAATTGCGACCCCTTTTATTCAAATTAAATGATTCACCTACCTTATCTGCTGTGGTACTTTATTCTTACTGAACTATTTCCTTAATTAGAGTTTTCTGAACTTATCCCTAATTGCTTACTGAATTCGAATCTTCCCTTATTAGTCATACACTGATTTCTTTCCTTAATTATTACTTGTTCTTACCGTTTGAATTAATTCCCTTAACTTAAGGGAGTACTTGTCCTGATTTTGCTCTAATTTATTCTGAGTTCCTTAACTACTATGCTACAATGATTTTTTCCTTATTTTCATATAATTTTGAACTACTATATATACATGCTCCTTCATTAACACAAGGGAGGAACCTTTGGTTCAAAAGGCTCTCCCTCTCACACTTAAACTTTCTGCTCTTTCTTTGTGCTACTTGCTTTTATTCTGAGTTGGTCGGCTGCAAGCCAAGGCTAACTATTGTGCTCTCTTGCTCCTTCTTTTGCTTACTGTCCTCTTTACCGGTATGTTCTAATTTTAGTTTAAGTTCCAAAAAATAATATGGTTCTTTTATTGCTTCTGTTCATCCTGTTTCTAGTTTGCTTCTACTTATGGTTTTGCTGTGAAACTTGCAGTTAATATGATCACATGATTAGCATATTATGAACCCCCTTTCCTTAGGATCAGTATGAGCATGTTACCCATTTATGTAGTTTGTTTGCACTATCTGGTTTCTGGTATGAATCCCTCTATGTAGTTTGCACCCCTGACTTGTATGGTTCTAGGATTGATCCTAAATCATATGGATCTTATACTAAATTCCCTTAAGCATTGTTGGTTCTGTGACTATATTTGTGCCTGAGCATGTCTATACCAAATCCTAAGACCTTGCTTGTTATGTGTTTGCAATCATGTGTTTTATGTATCCCCAATCCCCATCACCTCTGTAAGTTTGTTCCTTCAGTTTTGGCCCTGTGAGCATTGCTGATGTGGTTTTGGACTCCATATTTGATTTACTATTGTCTAATCCTGTAGTTCTCTCTTTTCAAAGATGTTTTACTGCATGACTCTCTCTTTTACTCTACAAAATTGTTTCAAACAAGTCTTCTTTTTACTGTTTTCTTACTAAAACCCTTTCAAACTGTGTCAAGCACTCCCACTCTACTCCTAAGTCAATAGGTCATGCCCCCTCCAGTATGTGTACTGCCTTGGGATCCTCTTGAGAACCCTCTGAACTCTGGCATACTGAGGCTGGCCCTTCCATACTGCACTTATTCAATTTGGTTACCAAGTCTAGGTGTAAGCACTGCCCGGGATCCTTAAGATCCTTAGGGAACTTTGATACACCTAGACTATGACATTATCTATAAAATTTGGGAATTTGAGGCTATTGGAGGCTTTGGAAACCTGGGCCTAATTGAAGGCTCCCTATAGAATAACATCTTATTTTCTTATTTGCTTATGTAATTCATTCATATGGTCTGTAATAATTTGTAAAAGAATATTCGGGTAATTAGTGAAAAGGGGTGGGTAGTTACATGTTTATGGGGTAATGCGGGTAGAAACCATGCCTATAGGATTTTACTATGCTGCCTTACCATGTTAGAAACCATGCCTATAGGATTTTAGCATGCCTGCCTTACCACGTTAGAAATCATGCGTATAGGCTTCAAGTGATTCCATAATAGAAATCATGTTTATAAGTCTTAAATCAGTTTCACAAGTAGATGTCATGCCTATAGGATATAATTTAACCCGGCTTCTGTTACGATAAGCGTTGCATGTTTTTATTATTTGAAATCATGCCTGCAATGTTTCTGAAATCAGTGTTTAACAACTAGACATCATGCCTATAAGGAATGTCACTAGAAATTCTGCCTAAACTAGTTTAAATAAATCAATCCAGCCCACGTTCAGTCACTTCAAAACTGGTTTAATTAATGGTTTATTTTCCCTAAAACGAGTTCTTTCAAAACTGCTTTAATCTATCATTAGACAGCATGCTTATAGGGATTAAAAAGTCTGTTTTAAAAACCTGCCTTGTTTCATTATTTAAAAATGTAGTTATCTGTATACCGCGCATAGGCAAGCCTATAGGACATTTTCGAATCTTGCAACTCAGAAACCGTTTCTATGACTTAATGTTCTTCTGGTTTAACAGGCATTAAAAAATCAGTAGGCAACTGACAGGGCTTTACTTCTGAGTTTATAAAATAAACTGCTTGTCTTCTACATATTCATTTAGACATCCTGCCTTAGGATACTGTTTAACAAAAGGGCCTTTGTTTGTGTTTGAGTCGTGCTGTTTATATGCTTTACTTGTGGAGGTAAACTGAGCCTCTTATTTGCTCCTTCCTGTTCTTGTTTGCTAAAAGTCCTATATGTTATTGCTTGTCGCCTTAGTATTTTCACCTTTCAAACCTTAAGGGTCTGTCTAGAACCACTTGTAGGTAGAGGTCCTAAATCCCTCCAGGACCATTAAGAAGGGACGGGTAGCAGCACGCAATAGAGATCGCTGGCCTACACTCACTTTGCATGACCATTAAGGGGATGGGAAGGGTAGATATGAATATGATGACCGGTGCGCTAATGCCACGCGTAGCCCCTTTCTAAGGAGTGATTACCGGGCATTGTACTAATATGATCCTATAGGCTAACCAATCTAGGACCCCTCTCTCCCAAATCATCTTTACGCACACAACATATTTAAATTCTTGTTTTATTATTTGAGTCGTACAATGCCCAACATGATCTACTTGCAATTATTTGCTTCAATTGTTTATTTTGTTAATGGAATAATTCGTAAGTATAAGTTCGGCCGGGATCCACAGTTGTGGACCAAGAGGGGTGCCTAACACCATCCCCTCGAGGTTATTTCAAGCCCTTACCCTAATCTCTGATAATGCAAACCAATCTAAAGTTGATCGCTCTAGGTTCCGTTAGGTGGTGACTCTTCAAATACCCAATTCCCAAAAGGAAATGAGTTATTACCCACATGAATGTCGAAACCCGTATTTCTCCCCGCGAGGAGGGAAAAAATGGGGCGCGACAAGGCTAGGTTGTAGTGTAAGGCTATAACCAAGAAGAAGGGATCGACTATGATGAAACTTTTGCTCCAGTTGCTCGAATGGAAGCCATTAGAATCCTCATCGCCTTTGCATTTCATATGGAATTCAAATTGTTCCAAATGGATGTCAAAAGTGCATTCCTAAATGGATATCTAAAGGAAGAAGTCATCCTCAAACAACAACCTGGTTTTGAATGTCATGAGAATTCTGAACATGTATTCAAGCTTGACAAGACATTATATAGACTGAAGCAGGCCCCTCGTGCATGGTATGAAAGGTTGTCCTATTTCCTTCTTGAAAATTGCTTTACAAGACAAAAGAAACAGGGGAGGAACCTGCTCATTGTGCAAGTCTATGTTGACGACATATCTTTGATTCGACAAATGATTCCTTGTGTGAATAGTTTGAAAAGCTTATGGGAAGCGAGTTTGAAATTAGCATGATGGGGGAAATTGATTTTTTTCTTAGGGCTGCAAGTTAAGCAAACTCCTAAGGGCACGATGATAAGACGGCAGAAGTACGTTATCGAACTCCTAAAAAGATTTGAGATAGAAAGTTCAAAGATCATTGATACTCCTATTGCCACGGCCACTCGTCTGAACATGGATTAACCTGGTTCTCATATGAACGAAACCATGTATAGAGGTATCATTGGTTAATTCTTGTGTCTCAAAGCTAGTAGACCTGATATCGTATTCAATGTGGGATTATGTGATAGATTTCAATACAGTCCAAAGGAATCTCATCTGAAAGCTGCCAATTGAATTCTAAGGTATCTCAAAGGAACGCAGGACCTGGTTTTTACAATCCTTCAAGAGACAATTTTGGTTTAATTAGGTATGATGATGCTGATTATATTGGTTATTTGGTGGATCAAAAGAGCATATCTGGCATGGCACATTTTCTGGGATCGTGTCTGATTTCATGGCATACAAAGAAATAAAACCCTATGGCTCTTTCAACTGCAGAAGGTGAGTATGTGGCAGTTGCCTCTTGTTGTGCTCAACTGCTGTGGATCAAGCAGCAACTAGAGGACTTTGGTGTATTCTCTGATTGTTTGCCATTGCTATGTGATAACACTAGTGCTATCAGCATGGCAAAGAACCCGGTTTAGCATAAGTGAACAAAGCACATTGATGTGTGACATCATTTTCTCAAAGACAATGTTGAAAAAGGTCTTATCTGCATGAAGTTTTGCAAAACAAAAGATCAAGTAGCAGATATCTTCACCAAAGCACTGAGCAGAGAGAACTTTGAAAAGAATCGATTGGCATTGGGGTTTATAAAATCAAACTGAGCACCAGGTCCCTCAATGATTGGCTATGAAAGAATTAACAGGTAAAACAGCTAAAAAGTGTATTATGGCAAGTTCTAACTCATTCTATATCATTATAGGTAGACACGCATGGTAATTATAGAGCAAACAAGCAGCTAATGACATTACATCTCGGTAAAAGAATGAGGCTCACACTTACAAAACTAAGTCAGGGAACCTGGTTCCCTTGACTCAGGTTAGTAGTTCCTGTGTACTCTCATGCACATTTTAAAACGGCTATAAAAAGTGCCACATCATTAAAAATTTCAGTCTCACTCTCTCTCGTCTCTTTAGAACACAAACGTCATACACGTTATTAAACGTCCTGTCTACCCATCATTTCATACCCGTTTGTATTTGGTCCCTCACTTTTTCTAAATAAACGCAAACACTGTCGATTTCCTCACTATCCTCATCAAAGCCCAAAATTCCCTTTTCTCTCTCAAAGCAAACACTCCTCTTCTCGTGTCCTCTCTGCAAATCTCCACCAAGTCTCAAAATCCAGAAGTTTCAAACATTTCTAGTGTAGTCCCCACTGTGTCTTCATCCCACGAAGCACAGGAGCGAAAGTCAGAGTCCCCCCTATCACCCTGTCAAAACCCCCTAACAGACCAACAAACACCTACTACTTCCTGTCCAACCTAATCAAGTTTTGGTTCTCACCGCAGTCGTAAGACTCAAAACCCTAAAAGATTCGTTGTTGCGACCTCTCCTTCTGCCTTGCCGAAAAAAAATGCAGAAGGCGAAACAATAGACGAAGAAGAAGGTTAGGGATTTTCTAGTCAGAAAGTTGGGGAGAGTCCTGAAGCCCAACAAGATGTGGTTCGTAGTAGTGAAGGCTCAGGAGCGCCCGTTCCAAGCTTTGATCTCAATATTGCCAATCCTATAGGTAATGTTCCTCTTGTACCCTCTGACTCTACGTTGGGGGTGAATGAACAAGAAGCCATTGAGAACATGTTACTAATCACTGCAGGGGGAGGTTTGGTTGGTGGTTATGAGGTTAATGAGAACATTGGGTCTCAGGGGGAAGGTAAAGGTCATTAGGAGGAGGGTAGGGAACTGGTGCCCCTTGACAATCTGGCACGTGTCAGTACTACTGGGGAAACAAATGAGGGACTTGATCCCTCAGCCCAAGAGGACCCCTCTGCTCCTACTTGGGATGAAAATCACGGCTCCTCAATAGAGCCCCAGGTTAGTACTGATCCTGCTCTTTCTCCTTACTTCGATGCTGAGCCGTTAACTATTGTCTTTCCTGAGATGAGATCTCTTTCTGAAGAAGAAAATAAAAATAGTCAAGAGGACTATGACAATATGTCTGTAGCAAGCTTCATTGCGTCTAGGAGTATATGGGGAACTCCCAAAGAGCCCACTCTTAAAAGATCTATTACTAGGCTACAAAAGAAGGAAGCCCTTGAATAAGTTCTGAAGAAAAACAAAGAAGAGAAGAAAAAAGGATGTTGGTGAATGGTGGAAAGCTGGTGAATGAGGAGGAAGTGCCTCCAGCACTTGTTATTGATGTTGACCATGAAGAGGTGAATAAGGAACTTGGTTCCTTATTTCGTAAGTCCTCTAACATACCTGTGGTTCGAAAACCCAAGAGAGAGCAATCTGTGAAAACTGTGGAAGTAAAAAATATTGAGGCAGAAAAGTCTAGTGAAAAAGTGTCTGAAAAGTCTGGTGAGAGATTGTCTGAGAAGTTTGCAAAGAAAGACAAAAGTATGAGAAATTCTGTGAAAAGGAAGGTTGGTTACAACGAGGAACCTGGTTCCTCCAAGCAGGCCAAAGTGAGTGTGGCCGAGGATGAAGGCAGGTAAAACCTGAGAAAATAGAGGGTACTATGGGGTAAAACATTTGCTCCTGACATTCTTGACATGACAGGTATGCGTTAGTTGCTTGATATTTGTGAGTTTCAAAAGTGGACACATTTGTTTCCCAATGAGAGCCCCAAGGCGTATGAGGAAGATGTGCGTAGCTTTATTCATACATGTTAACATTGGAAGATGCTAACATCTGTTTGAAGGTCAACAAAGTAAATTTTGTGATGGAGGAGGCTGTGTTGGGAAGCATTTTGGGAGTTCCTTCTGGAGGGATCTCATCCATTGAGGGGACTTGTTCTTCCAATTTCAAAATTTCCATTCTGAAGGATGATGTTGTACAGCAAGGGGAACGGGCGCACAAGAAGGCCCTCCTTACAGAGTATCAACTGTTGTTCGAGATGGTGAACAAGGTCTTGCTTCCATGTGTAGAAAGGAATTCCATTACGTTAAGAGAAGTCATATTCCTCATGTAAGAACCGGATGCCTACACCACTATCAATCTGCCTGGTCTCATGATAGAGCATATAAAGAAAGTGGCAGACTTTAGGGATGGTAATCATAGGTTGCCTTACGTGTTCTTACTCACTAAGGTGTTTAACTTCATCAAAGTCCCTTTGGGAAATGCAACAGTGGGAACTCGCAAGAAGACTTTCTAAAAGACCACCTTAAAAGAATGTAAGTGTATTGATAAGAAAGGAGAGGTTGGCAGCAATTCCACTGTCTCTCAATTTATTGATGCTCAGAATGCTGCAAATGAGGAGATAAGGTGGTTGAAGGCACAGAATACCATTCTTGAAGGGCATCTTAGTCGGGCCTAGGAGGCACCTGGTTCCAGCAGTGCACAAGACACAGAGGTTTCCCGTCTGAGTTCTGACCAAGGAAAATATTGATCTCAGGAAACAGGTCGAGGACCCAAAGGGGAAGCTGCTTAACGAGCAAGTGTTTGCAAATGCTCGAATGGATATGCTCCTCAGAACCCTTGCTTCTTCATACCTGCCTCCCCCTTTCAGTGCTCCTTAAAACAGATCCCTTCCTAGTATCCAGCTAAATGTTGTATGTCCTACCTTGGTCCCTTTTGGTTTGTTAGTTTTGTGGCTGGTACTTTTAAGTTATTTAATTTTGTGAATGGTTGTGTAAAAATGTTACTACTATGTATGTTCTCTTTTCTTTAAAATTAATGAGCATCCCGTCCTTTTACTATACATACTATACTCTTATGCTCTGTATTTAGCCATGCTTGTGTGCACACATGTGTCATGAGTTAACCATGCTGGACTTATATTTTGTATATTACTTGTGATTAATATTTTTATGATACCAAAAGGGGAAAAATTAATTGAGAGGGGGAACAGGTTCAAGGGGAATACAGGAAAATTGTATGGTGATCTGGTTCTCAGAGGGAACTTCAATTATAAGTTTGTCATCATCAAAAATGGGAAATTTGATAAGTTATGTTCCTTGTAATATTTTGATGATCTAGTAAACTTAATGATAAAAACCAGATCGGGAACCTGTTACACATCCTCAATGTTTTTAAGAACAACAAGTCTCAATACGGGCACAAGTTCCAACAACTAGAGTCAAAGAGATGACAAAGGGAACAGATGGACATCAGTTCCCTTGCTGATTGTACCAGTCAACTCCACATAGCTGTAAAATTGCTGCAACCGTTCCTCTGCACATACACAACAGGCCAAATGGTGCAGCAGTCGCTTTATGGGGAATGCCTTGTACCGGATAAATCGCTTGCATCATCCAAGTGATATCACTTGTATATTATCAACATGAAGCAAGGGAAAAACACACACATGAACACTCGGAAAATTTTCAAGCTTCTCTCTCCGGTGTGCTACCATCTTGCAAGTGACTTCAAGGCTTCAAGAACAAAAGAACAACAGAACAAAGGAACAGTTTCCAGCACCGTGTTACCATATGTCCTTAGATGTGTTGTACCTTTGTTAGAGTGATCTACTTGTAATTCTTACTTAGCTTAGCTAGAAGCATTGTGTAGAAAATCATTTGTAAAACCATAAACCTTGTGTTTGTGTCTTGGCTAGAGTTAGTCGAGTTGTGAGCTTTGTAATAGCGTTATTACAAAGAGACTTGTAATAGAGTTATTAAAAGTGAGTGAAGGATTAAGAGTTTAATTCCTAGGTTATAATAGTTTGTAATCTGAAGTTTGCTTAGTAGTGAAGTTGAAATCCTACGAGTGTAGGTCGTGATTTTTAATTCTGTGAGCTGAGAGTTTTCCACGTAAAACTCTGCTATGTCATTTACTTATCCTTGATTGTATGTGTTCGGTGGGAACTGATAGAGAACCAGGTTCTCTATACAGTTTGGTGGACCCTAAGTTTCTATCATATATATTCACAAAAACATCTATGCTAAGAAAGAAGATTGCTTGAACTTTTGAAATTTAATCTTCTCATCCTCTTGGAGTTGTGAATTTAAAGGATCAAGTTGCAATAATGCCTGAGCTTGCTTCAGTGATACTTTATCGATCATCATCTGCTTCCTTCACTATGTTGCTGAATTTTTGCTTATTCAACTCTTTCAGCTTCTTTTCTAACTGTTTTAATTTCTGCACTATTTGATACATTCTGTAACCATCAATAGGAAGGTTGTACCCAAATATTGCTATAATAGAAAGCTCTCTTCCTTCTAAAACTAATCTTATTTAACATCATTTTAGCTGGGCAATAATCACTAATGCCTTCAGGTAGGAAGGTTGCTCTACATGTAGGCATAGTATTTAGCCAAACTTCATTAATGAACATCCAATCTATTTTAGAGAAAATTATATAATCACCACTTCAATCATTCCAAGTGTACTTGTGTCCTTGTTGAGGAAGCTCAATTAACCACATGTATCCACACAATTCTAAAAATCCACAACTTCTGCCAAAGTTACTGGATTCCCCCCAATCTATCTTCAACATTCAAAATAGAATTGAAATCTCCTAATATTCACCAACGTTGCTGACATGTTGAGCTTTGTTGCTCTACAGCCTCCCATATCTCCTTACTCTCATCTCTAGTATTATGTGCATACATTGTTGATAACATAAACCTCAATTGCATAGGAATGTATGTTACCTCACATGTAATTACTTGAGTTGTGCTCATTTTAAGCTGAATATTATAGTAGTCTGGCCTCCAACTTATCCAGATTCTACCATTGTAATGATCTCCCTAGTTGTTTATGTTATTCCATCCACTGAACATACTACTAGCTATTTTTTCGAACTTGTTACTTTTTTATTTATGTCTCTAACAATCCTACTAGATTAACTTTTTCAACATTGCAAAGAGACTTGACCTCCCTTTGCTTATTTGGGGCATTGAGCCCCCTAACATTTTAGCAGAGTATATTAATCATTCCTTGAATGAGGAATGGGATGGTCTCCCACATTATCTCCTATGTTAGTTGTACCACTACAATCTGGCTTAGTCCTTTGGAGAACCCGAAAGGTATTGCTACTTGTCATATGTTGTATCTGCTTGTTCTGGATCCTTCCTACATGCCCTCTTGATGGTGTTATCCATACAGAGTTTGCCTGCTCTTGTATTTTCTCTTTCAGGGGAAGTTCCTTTTGTCCTTCATCACTTTTTTGAATCTGTTGCTTCTCCTTTGGATCTTCAGAGTTTGGTTTTATCACTCCCCATTCCTTCTTGTGTTGTCTTTTCTTCTTGCTCATCTGTTTTTAGCCCCTTCTTCTTTCTATATTCGAATTCTGAGTGACCATATTTATTGCAGAATTTATATAATGTTGGCTTCCAGTCATAGATCACCTTTTGTTTTACTACTGATCTCATATTTAGCCCAGATCATCTGTATATGCCCATTGAGTACTGGAAATGGGGGATGAGCTCCCAACACATAGTATACCACGGCATCTTCCAATATTCAATCTCAGATGCAATGTCTTCTAACACAATATCTACAATTGGTGACTCACCTTGTACTTTAGGAGCTACATACTCAAGTTTGAAGCCAGCATTCGATAATTTTGAGATGTCAAAATTCTCTCAAATCAAGCTCTATTTGGTTGGTTGGTTGCTTGAGTTCCTCCTCTACCTGATCAGCTCATGACTTATTCCCGCTACTCGAAGGACTTTGCTACTTATTTCCTGACTGTACTATCTCACTCCATTGTTGAACTACTTTCAATTTGCCTACCTTCTCCAATTCTCCTACCGAAATTATTGTGGTATTACTTTCCTGTTCACCTAGGGTTTTTGTTAATTGGCTGCTTTGAGCTCGTTGTCCTCGATTTTGATTGTACTTAGCTGTTGTTTCCATCGCCATTAGAGCCTTCTGAGATGGAACACACGCCCTCTTCCTCATGGTTAGCGCACGTTAGTTAAAGTGCACCGAGAGAAAACGAGCCATCATTACACACTGAATTTATTGTTGTTGTATATTATCAGCATATACTAACTTGTTTAGGTTTTCTTTCTGGTGACCTCATAGTGTAATTTTTTTCATTATATTTATTGATGTGCAGCCACAAGTGGAAGTAGCACAATTGGACGGGAATGAGTTCTTTGTAAAGGTGTTTCGTGAGCACAAGGAAGGTGGATTTGTGAGGATATTGGAGGCTTTGAACTCATTGGGTTTGGAGGTTACAAATGTAAATGCAACTAGGCATACTTGTTTGGTATCAAGTATCTTCAAAGTTGAAGTAAGTCAAACTTATTCTTCAACAATGGTCACCCCCACCCCCTGCTCCACATTACGTATACAAGTACCAAAGAATAATTTCTCTATACTTTACAGAAAACCTTTTTATGTTGTACTTCGATCTCAAATATTAATAGTTTTGTCAAACTGAATTTGTATTAAATATTTAATATTTTGGAAAAAAATACATTTATTATTATTTCCCAAACTTACCAAGTGTTAACATATTCTTCAACAATTTCCAACCCCGCCCCCTACTCCGCAACCTAGAAGGAAAAGAAATAAAATTAAGGTCAACTTTAGCAAAAGTATTGCGAGGTCTAACAAAAAAGAAAATAAACTTGTGGAAGGACTTATATTATGATTTCTTGTGTGATCAAGTTTGCTGATACTAGCTTAGGCTTAGATTACGTGTAAGTACCAAACAAATAATTTCTCATACTTTACATAAAAGCCTTTTATTGTACTACCTTCGATCCCAAAATATCAATCGTTTTGTGACTTTGTTCTAAAGTATTTTTATTTAGGAAAAACAAAAAGTATTTATTCTTTTTTTGCAAATTTACCTAACTTCTCCACCTAGTGAAGTGTTAATTAAGTGAGACGTTCAACAACGAGATAAAAGGTAGATCAGACAAATACTCTTATAATTAAAGGTGTCAAATTTTTTTCTAAAGGGGTGTATAAAAATCTTGAAAGACAAATAATATAAAAAACAAAGGTAGTAGTTCCTTAACATTTATATACAAGCTTAAGCTGCATTCCTTCACATTTTTCAAGTTTGAATTTTTTCCTTGTTTCCTGTTTTCATCATTGACTGTGTATATTACAGAAAAGGGATAATGAAATGGTTCAAGCTGATCATGTGAGAGACTCCTTGCTAGAGCTGATAAGAAACCCTAGTAGAGGGTGGTCTAAAATGGGTAGACCATTATCAGAAAATAATAATGCAAATGGAAGTACGGATTATAATCACCAGAAGCAAGCTGCCAATTCTCATCACTTTCATTGACACCATCACATGTAATAAGCTAGCTAGTAATATTTGTAACGTATGTACGTGCTTTTCTAATGCGTACGTGCTCCTTATTTACTTTCAGCATTTTGCAAAATAAAACTAGACTTGTTAACCTCATCGGTGCCCTTAAACATAGTAGTATAAAAATTGCTATTGTCTTCAATATTTATACGACAAGGATTATAGCAATTTGTTTAATGGATTTTTTTACCTATATATACTATATTAGAAACTTATTTACCTTACTGTTTAGGTTTTATTTAATTACAAGTTGATATACGATTTACCATTTATATACAAATAAATTTTAAATGAGTATCTTTGATTGTAACCTTTTAATGTGGAAATCAAATTCCACATATCTCTCTCCTCTCTTTTTATTTTCACGCTATGATCTCTTCTACTAATCTGCATTCCGAAGTTTCCACACAAATGAGTATATACTTGAGAAACAGAGAAAGTTGCGTTCAAAGAGAGAATCAAAATTACCATCTATTATATAATTCTCTGGGGAAAAAAGAAGATTAGAAAAGAGAAGAGAATTCATTTATTTAAAAATTATTATTTTTTTTTGAATGGATACTGTTGCAAACGATCTGGATTTTTTTTGGAGTTATATCTTAATTTTGAGGGTATTTGATGAAAAATAGAGTTGATTTTGGATAAATTTTCAGATTGAAACTCGAAAATGAAGAAGATGTATTAAAGTTGTATGTAAAATGTGTTTAAGTTGTATTCAGTTGTAGTTATATGTTTTCTTTTAAATGTTGTATAAAAGTTGAAAAATAGTAGTATAATGTATGAACTATTTTATGAAATTTATATTTAAGTTATAAATACTATCTTTTTACATAAAGTTGTTGATATGTATCAAAATTGTATTAAGAGAGGAAGAAGAACATGCCACATACAAAATATATACAAATCATATACAAAATACATACAAAAGGTATATTGTTTAAATTTGCATGAAAATTATATTTAAGTTGTATGATATTATAGTTGTATTTAGCTGGGTAATATTGATGTATGAAAGTTGTACATTTTATAGTTAGTTGTACGAAATTTATTTTTAGAATGTATATTGTTGTAGATATATGAATTTTATATTAAATTTGTACGAAATTTATTTTAGATTTGTATGTTATTGTACCATGCATTATTATTTCTTAAAATAGGTAATTATTTGTCACGACCCAAAATCCATCAAAGGCCGCGATGTGCACATTAAATAATTAATTTTAACTCTCATTATAATATTTTAGGAACAATAAATTTCCTTTAATTTAACTAGTAAAAATTTAATCTTCACAGAACAAATAAAAGTGTTTACAACTTTCAATATTAAATATTCCATAATCACCCCAGAACCCGGTGTCACAAGTGCATGAGCATTCACTAGCTAGGAGAAACAAATGAAATACAATAACTGCCTGGAATACAAATTTGGACAGAAAGTAAATATAGTAATTTAAAAGAAACTCTGTTGGGGTCGTCTCGAGAGATGCAGCTCACCTAAGTCTCCGTATCAACCATGCTTCTACTCCTACTAGGCCACTAGAGATACATGTGCCTGTGGAACAAAAATATACAGCAAGTGTAGTATGAGTACGAAAACAACACGTACCTAGTAAATATCAAATCTAACCTCGAAGAAGTAGTGACGAGGGTTCGACTCCGACACTCACTAGTGGTCCAGTAATATCGGGTAGAGTAAAGAGGTGAATAACATGAAATAGAACATATATATGAAATAAGCAAGTATAAACACGTGAAACAATTCCCCTCTTTATAATTTTACTCAAGCTCTCATCTAGCAAGTTCCCTCCGTAACTGGAGCATATATATAGATATGGCGGATTCCATTAAGGAAGTTGTCATAATTCAAAACAGAGAAAAATTTCCCAGGTTCACTAGCTTCTAGCC
The DNA here is from genome assembly GCF_001879085.1 of Nicotiana attenuata. NCBI lineage: Eukaryota > Viridiplantae > Streptophyta > Magnoliopsida > Solanales > Solanaceae > Nicotiana > Nicotiana attenuata. The sequence goes on along the minus strand of NW_017671826.1, from coordinate 111,381 downwards.
AAATGTCACGCACGATTCCATGAGAATAGTTTATATATATATATATATATATATATATATATATATATATATATATATATATATAGAGAGAGAGAGAGAGAGAGAGAGAGAGAGAGAGAGAGAAAATGCCGAAGCGTATGGTCCGATCCAACATAAAAGTAAACTATGCACTGCCGAGGGTTGAACGTCGCGAACTATAGATGCATCTATTAACCTGCCGAGGCGATCGGCCTGCTCCCATGAGAGTAGTAGAAGTAAGTACCCCCATGCGAATCACATATGCGACGTAGTCAAATATAAATTTCTAAAATAGGTATTAGATTACTCAATTCTTTTTGAAAGTACTAAGTTTAATGGAAGCACTTTAAATGTTAAATTCCTTAATTAAAATACCTTTCAACACAATTATTACGCAACCTTAAATCTTATTTCGTCTCAAGGCAAACAATAACATCGATCAACAACAACACCAACCAAGCATGATGCAATATACGACTACCCGGACATAGGCATAATAGTAGCTATGCACGGACTCTCGTCACCTCGTGGGTACGTAGCCCCCACAATTAGGAACACATATTTAATTATTTTACCTATGGGGTTAATTCCCTCCAACGAGGTAAAAAAGGAGACTCACCTCGCTTCGAAGTTACATAACCGGCATTCCACGCCCTTCCGATGACTCAAATCGATGCCAACTCTCCCAAAACTAGCCAAATAATGGGCAAATCGATCAAAATATACCCTAATACTTATAACAATTTAATTTATATAAATTCCCAACTCCGCATTAAAAAGTTGGCAAAATCGCCCTCGGGCCCACGTGCCCGGATCCCAAAATTTTTCGAAGATAAACTTTACCCATAACCTCACGAACTCAAATATATAATTTACTCTCAATTTCATGTCGAAAATCGTGGTCAAAATCCAAGAATACCAAATTTCCAGGTTTTCCTCAAAATCCCAACTTTCTACTAATTTCCATGTTAAAACATATAGATAATCGATGTATTTAACTCAAACTAGTATAAAACACTTACCTCATGCTTGGTGGTGGAAATTGAACTCTCATGTTGCTCAAAAATCGGCTCCCATGAAAGAAAATAATGAAGATGAGCCAACCCTCGTTTTTATAAGAACACACTGCCTCCAGCCTTTCTGCAGCTGCGGTCACTTGACCGCTTCTGCGGTTTCGCAGGTGCGGTCCTCTACCGCTTCTACTATTTCTAACCAGGCCCCTTACTTCGCTTCTGCGCTCCCCATTCCGCAGGTGCGGTCCCACTTCTGCGGCAAGATGACTGCATTTGCGGTCCCAGCTTCTGCGGCTCTTGTAACGATTCGATCGGTCGTTTGGAGCTGTAGCGCGTCGTTCAGTAGTTTGAGGACATGAGCAGCTTCATTTCAGGTATTATGACTTGTACGCATGGTCGGAATTGAATTCCGGGAAGTTCGGAGTTGATTTGGAAAGAGAATTCTCATTAAGGAAGCTTTATGTTTAAAGAATTGACTAAGATTGGATTTTTGAGTAAACGACCTCAGAATCGGGATTCGAAGGTTCCAGCAGGTTCGTATGATGGTTTCGGACTTGGGCGTATGTCCGGATCGGATTTTGGAAGACCCGGGAACATTTCGGCACCTATTGTGGAGGTTAGCATTTTTAGAGGAATTTCATAAGTTTGGGTTGAAGTGCATTTCAGTGTTATCAATGTCCGTTTGGGATTCCGAGTCTGGGAATTGCTCCGTATGGTGATTCTGATATTGGGAGCGTGATCGGGAGTGAATTCGGAGGTCTGTAGGTCGTTTTGGATTCATTTGGCTAAAGATAGAAATATGAAGGTTTGTGAGAAGTTTGACCGGAAGTGGACTTTTTGATATCGAGGTCGGATTCCAATTCTGGAAATTGGAGTAGGTCCGTAATGTCGAATATGACTTATGTGCAAAATTTGAGGTCAATCGGACGTGATTTGATAGGTTTCGGCATCGAATGTAGAAGGTTGAAGTTCTAAAGTGCATAAAGTTCAAATTGGGGTGTGATTCGTGATTTTTGCGTTGTTTGATATGATTTGAGGCCTCATGCAAGTCCGTAATGTGTTTTGGGACTGGTTGGTGCGATTTGTTGGGGTCCCCGGGGCCTCGGGTGGATTCCGGATGGTTAACGGATCAATTTTGGAATTTGAAGAAGAATTGAGGCAGCTGATATCTGGTGTAACCGCACCTGCGAGGTTTTGGCCTCAGGAGCGGAGCCGCAGAAGCGGCCAAGGGGTCGCATATGCGGTTTGGGCGAGGAAGTGTAGTGACCGCAGGTGCGGTACTTTAACCGCAGATGCGGGTGCGCATCTGCACTAACGAGACTGCAGAAGCGGGTTTTTGAAGCGGCACTTGCGCCGCAGAAGCGTGGGCCGCAGGAGCGGTTTATGCACCGCAGGTGCGAAAATGCTGGAGGCAGTGAGGTTCTTTTAAATTGGGGGTTGAGTTCATTTCAACCCCATTTCTTCCATTGGAGCCGATTTTTGGAGCAACTTTAAGGTGCCATTTTCACCACCAATCATGAGGTAAGTGGTTTATGTTGGTTTTGAGTTAAATACCTGATTGTATATGGATTTGAGCATGAAAATTCTGGAAAAACTTGGGGTTTGAGGGAAAACCTAGAATTTGTATTTTTGGATTTTGACTGCGATTTTGAGCATGAAATTGAGAGTAAATTATATATTTGAGTTCGTGAGGTAATGGGTAAACTTTATCTTCGAAAAATTTCGGAATCCGGGCATGTGGGCCCGAGGGCATTTTGCCAACGTTTCGATCGGGGTTAGGAATTGTTATAAAGTGGATTATTATGAGTAATTGAACATATATTAATGGATTTACATAATTATTGGCTAGTTTTGGGGCGTTGTGCATCAATTTAAGTCTTCGGAAGGGCATGGAATGCCGGTTATGGAACTTCGGAGCGAGGTGAGTCTCCTTTCTAACCTTGTAAGAGGGAATTGTCCCCATAGGTGAGTTAATTGGTTATGTGCTCCTATTTGTGGGGGCTACGTACGCATGAGGTGACGAGAGTCCGTGCGTAGCTACTATTACGCTTATGTCCGGGTAGCCTAGGACCCAAAAGCATGCTTACTTGTAATAAATGCAACCATATTGATAGTTTAAATTGCTTAAATCATATCGAAGTGGCAAATGATTTTTCTAAAAGAATTAAACTTCATTTTCCTGACATGTAAAAAGGGAAATTTACACCTCCTTGAATAATTATTTCCTTGATGAATGTCTTGATTGACTGTTTGAATATGTGTTTCTATGTGTACCTACGTCGCATGTATGATTCGCGAGCAGGGTGATTGTTTATTTAAATTTGACCGCGTCACATGTATGATTCGCGAATGGGGTAATAGATGCATCTATGGTTCGCGCCATTCGACCCTCTGGCAGTGCACAGTTTAAATATTGTTGAATCGGGCTGTACGACCTCAGCATGATTTGCGGATGCTTGTAGTGCTTGCCTTGAAATTTATTGAAGTTGATATTGTTTCTTCCCGGCTTGAGAATTAATGTATAAATGACGAAAAGGAATTTGGGAATTTCCTATAAAAGAAAAAACTGTTTGCTTGCTTCACTCTATTGAATTACAATCACGTTTATAAAAATCCTCGATTAATTATATTATTGACGTATCATTATTGGACCACTAGTAAGTGTCGAAGTCGACCTCTCGTCTCTACTTCTTCGAGATTAGGCGGGATACTTACTAAGTACACGTTGTTTCTGTACTCATGCTACACTTGCTGTGCATTTTTGTTGCACATGCACCTGTATTTCTAGTGGCTTATTGGGCGTAGCAGCATGGATGACACGGGGACTAGGTGAGCTGCATTTCTCGAGGCGACCCGCAGCTAGTATAGTCTCTTTCAGCGTATTGTATTTACTTTCTGTCCAATTTGTATTCCTGACAGTTATTGTACTTTATTTGATTCTTTAGTAATTGCTCATGCACTTGTGACACCGGGTTATGGGATGATTATGGGGTATTCTGTAATAACTTCTAAACATTCTTCTTACAAGCCAAATTGAAAGAAAAATCATAGTTTTCATAATTATTCAAATGAGAATTTAATTAAGTATTTATGGTTGGCTTGCTTGACGGCGGCGTCCGGCGCCATCACGACCCTTAGTGGATTTTGGGTCATGACAACATGGTATAAGAGCACTATATTCCCTTAGGTCTCACGAGTCATGAGCAAGTCTAGTAGAGTCTCGCGGATCGGTACGGAGATGTCTATACTTATCTTCGGGAGGCTACAGGGTTGTTAGGAGTACTTCCCTTCTTGATTCCTCATTGTGCGATTTGATTCCTTTGAGGCTTACGCCTTTGTTTCCTTCCCAATCAATATTATGCGACGCGAAGCGCTTATTATAAATCAGGAATTGAGAAATTTTAAAGGTACTATAGAGGTGGTGCGGGATGCTTCTCCCGGCGTAGTTGATTGGACTATTATCATCGCCTTGTGGAAGATATTCTGTCATTTCAGCTCAGTAGTCGTACTTCATAGAGCTCTGAGGCTAGGCACAACTTGCCCTGATGCTTATGAATGGTTGTCGCGCGGCATTGATGTGATGGTAGGATGCTTGCCTACGTGTCGAGGAAGTGAATGACTTGAAGGGGGTTTACTCAGTGCATGATTTAGAGATTCGGTATTTTATTCCCGGTAGGGGAAAGGAAATCAGGCTAAGAATGTTCAGATTTGGGTTGATGGAGTAACGAGGCTTGGTATTTGCGAGTGGTGGAATTTCCATCTGTGATCAGGTGCCGTTGTCCTTATTGGATGTACAAAGTTCGTCGGTGTTAAAACCTTCTACAACTCGCCTTTGGGGCAGGATATTGTAAGATAGCAATGGAGAAGCGGCTGTCAGAGATCGTGGGGTGCGGTGGTTCAGGATTTAATCGATCTTTATAATGTCGATAGCTCAAGAAGAGATGATCTCCGGAGAGATTTAAAGTTAGTAGCGGTCTATTGGCTCAAGAGCTACTACGTTAGATTTTTTATTTAAGGCATCAGCGGAGCGGTGAAGGATGATGAAGGACATGTGGAAGGTGTCATGCGGTGATTAAATTTCTAGAAGCCAAGTGTAAGAAGCGGAAGTCGAATAGTTGCTTAAAGAAAAGGGTTTGGCCAATGTGGGAGAGTGGCAGAGCACCACGTGGATGCAGTGGTAGGATAACTACACCCTTGAGGAAAGTTTGGAGTGATTTGGGAAATTTTAGTGGACGGTGATTGGGTCTACGAGCTTAATTTGAAATATTGTCCAGCATAACAGTGGGAGATTTGATATGATGGAAAGGAGCTGCTTGATATGAAGAAGGATACAACATAACTGCGAATTGGAAGATATGGTCGCACATTTAGTTAATGTCCACGAGGAGTGAATGGACTTGTGCAGTTGGTGGATGAGCACGGGCTCAGGATGGGTTATTGATGTCATAGTAATTGTACCCCGTGCAGTGACGTTAGAAGATGTCGGCGCGTAGTCTCCGCATTTGGGGATGTCTCCTATGAGAAGATCAGCGGTCGCATGGCTGGCAAAGCTTCGGCGAAGGATTTATTAACTATCTAGTAAGAGGTCTAATATGTAAATGTTGCTAGAGATTCAGAGTGTTCATGAAATTCTAAAGGAAGGATTTTGAGGAATCTGGCGGTTTGATTGCACAAGGTTGTGTCGATAAGAGATAAAGGATCTTGGTGGGTTCCAAGGTTGTGTAATGGTTGCTTCAAGATAAGTGGGAGAGTCCCACTGCCTACGATGGGGTATATGATTATTTTCTTGTGAGGTTTCAGGTTATCGGCATATTGGTAAGTTTTTTCGGCTAAGGAAAGAGAACATAATTAGTAATTTGATGCAAAGGAATTGAAGAATGTATTCTATGATTGGCATCATTGAATCATGTTCAGGCTTTAGGAAGACTCAGGAATTATGCTTCGCGTAGAACTGAGTTGCAAGGAAGGTGATTCGGCCGGTGCTTCTTTGAGAGGGTGGTCTTGTGCTAGTGGAGCCTTGCAGTTGATTATATTCGGGACCATGCCAGAGTGGGTGACTCTCAATAACGGTCCTCGTGAATTCAAAGGTTAAAAAATGCGGTGTCTAAGGATTCAAGCCCACGGTATGTTTAAGAATTGAGCTTGTGAAGCAGCTTAAGATAAGAGGCTCAGAATGTTCTAAGATGTTTTGGCTTGCAGTGTAGCATTGGGAGGAAAGGGAGAAAAGGACTTCGGATTCGTAGAGGAATTATCAAAATGGATGTGCCAGTCGAGATGCGAATATGCGCACAAGGAACGTATGAAGTGGTTCGTGGGATTTGAGACAGCATGGTCTCGTGTTACAAGTCCACTCGGGTTGAGTGCATTATGTGTTGAATTAAGTTATTATTATTTTAAGGCAATTAAGGACAAATTGGAAGAGGTTGGATTGGTTAGCCATGGTTGAGTTGGCATACTGGTGGTTGTGATCAGTTCCTTCAGCATGATTAAGTTATGCAAGTGATTTGTGATAGTACGTGTGAGGCTTGTCGGCCGTCGTAACTGAATTTATTCAGAAGTATTCTAGTATTATGGCCTGCTATGTGTAGGCGGACCCCGGAAAGGGCTATGGTGGTTTAGGCCACTACTTGAAGAATTGCACCTTCTACGATTGTGAGAATTCACTCGTGTGTTGCTATGGTACTCTTGGAATGAGTTAAGTAGAAAGTTTCCATGTGAGGAAGTGTTTACCATGTTAGTGGTTCAGGAGTTGTGATGAAATTCTCGTACTATCGCATGTCGGCATGTTAGGTGCAGTGAGTGTTATGAAATTTGAAGGAGAGGAACAAGGTTGCGGTTTGGTGTTGACAAGGATGTCACGAGCTCGGATGAGCATGAAAGGGATTTGTATGTTTAGAGTAAGCTGGCATTGTCTTCAACGTCACCTGGGATCAGTGATTTGTGAAAGAGGCTTTGCATCCTGGTTAGGGATTCTTGATCGATTTTCAGTGTTAGTGCGGCCGGTGGTATGGGTGTTCAGACTTGTTATCTGTTACGGAAGGTCGTGGGAGCGTGTTCCACGGGAAGGTTGTATAAGTGTAGCATGTAGTCACTTGATTGATTGAAGAATGAAACCAAGTATGAGGATTGTGGTAATATCGTTAATTTGAGAATTTATGCCTAGAGGGCACTCAGTTTATTGGGTTGTGGACTGTGGAGGATTACCTCGGTTATGATGGTTGTTCTTATGTGTTATGGGAAAAAAGGGTTGTTATGGACCCAGAAAGATTATTGGCCTAGTTCGGTACGATCAGAATCGGCTTGAGGTCTGTGGATGGATTTAAATATGAATATGGGCTCTATATCAGGACGAATGTGTTCATTTCAGCATAGCGCTCCTTATGGAGGAGTATTCAGACGTGGGGTGTTATTTTGTCGTCGGCTATTTTATATAATGCTACATTGTGCCGTATGAGTTGTGAATGGCTCGGTAATTTTCTTATGTATTGAGGTTTCGCGTAGGATGGTGTTATGTGAGTAGAATGGCTCTTTAGTTTCAGAACATATATCGCACCTCAGTTAAGCTTGAGTTTGTTAGCTTATGGTGCTATATGTCCCCTCAGGGATGGTATTATGCACTTAGCGTGCCTGTGACCGATATTCGGTATTTTGTTGAAATGAGCGGTTTAGCTCGATGTGTATCACCTTATGTGAGTTTTATGTGCGGATCGAGTTGCACACTGCAATAGTGTGATGATAATTATAGTCCCTTATATATTCTATATTGCGTGTTTTGTTCCCCACTTTCTGAGGGAAGTTCATATTAGCTGCGCGAGTAGAGTAGTCCCTTCGAGAACTCGTCTTCCTTATGTATCACGTTCGATTTGGTAGCCTATTGGCACATTGTGGCATCATATGAGACTTTTGGTCATGTCTGGGGTGGCTTGTTGGCTGAGCAGTTCGTACTGGGTAATACAAGGTTGTTGGATCTAGGATCAGTGCAATCGAATTGTATGAAGTATATTAAAGAGCAAGATCATTATTTGGTTCAGAATGAGGTAATGTTCTTGTCAGGAGTGTAGCCTCAACGATTTGTTGACTTGGCAGTTGGTTATGAATTTCTACTCATCTCCTCTGTCGTGGCGGTATTTCGAGAGTTGGAACAAGACTTATATAAATCTTGAGGTGCGTGGTGAGCATCAGATTCGGGGAATGTTGGTTATTATGATCGGAGAATGTTATTATGTTCCTGTGGGTGAGGTGGTGTGTGTTGAGAATTCGGCAAAGGTATGCAGTCATGTTCTGATACATCGTGTAGTGATTGATACGGTGTTCTTATACTGGAAGCAGGCCTGGCAGGGAATTTCGAATGTTGAATCTGGGCTCTAAGGCTCATTTGATTGAATAAAAGAGAATCTCTTTAGATTTGCTCGAGCTAATGTGCTCAACTGAGTTGTGGTAGCACGGGTAGGTGCACAAGGTGTTTAACTGTGATTTCAGACAACTCCAGCACTACTTAGCACGTTCGAGGATGAATGTATGTTTAAGTGGGAGAGAATGTAACGACCCGATCGGTCGTTTGGAGCTCTAGCACGTCGTTCAGCAGTTTGAGGCCATAAGAAGCTTCATTTTAGGTATTATGACTTGTACACATGGTCGGAATTGAATTTCGGGAAGTTCGGAGTTGATTTGGAAAGAGAATTCTCATTTCGAAGCTTTGAGTTAAATGAATTGACTAAGATTGGATTTTTGAGTAAACCACCTCGAAATCGGGATTCGAAGGTTCCAGCATGTTTGCATGATGATTTCGGTCTTGGGCGTATGTTCGGATCGGGTTTTGGAAGACCCGGGAACGTTTCGGCACCTATTGTGGAGGTTAGCATTTTTAGAGGAATTTCATAAGTTTGGGTTGAAGTGCATTTCAGTGTTATCAATGTCCGTTTGGGATTCTGAGTCTGGGAATAGCTCCGTATGGTGATTCCAGTATTGGGAGCGCAATCGAAAGTGAATTCGGAGGTCTGTAGGTCGTTTTGGAGTCATTTGGCTAAAGATAGAAATTTGAAGGTTTTTGAGAAGTTTGATCGGAAGTGGACTTTTTGATATCGGGGTCGGATTCCGTTTCCGAAAGTTGTAGTAGGTCCGTAATGTCGAATATGACTTGTGTGAAAAAATTTGAGGTCAATCGGACGTGATTTGATAGGTTTCGGCATCGAATGTAGAGGGTTGAAGTTCTAAAGTGCATAAAGTTCGAATTGGGGTGTGATTCGTGATTTTAGCATTGTTTGATGTGATTTGAGGCCTCGAGCAAGTCCGTAATGTGCTTTGGGACAGGTTGGTACGATTTGTTGGGGTCCTGGGGGCTTCGAGTGGATTCCGGATGGTTAACGGATTAATTTTGGAATTTGAAGAAGAATTGAGGCAGATGATATCTGGTGTAACCGCACCTGCGAGGTTTTGGCCGCAGGTGCGGAGCCGCAAAAGCGGCCAAGGGGTCGCATATGCAGTTTGGGCGAGGAAGTGCAGTGACCGCAGTTGTGGTACTTTAACCGCAGATGCAGGTGCGCATCTGCTCTGAGGAGACCGCAAAAGCGGGTTTTTGGCCCTGAGCCTGGGACCGCAGAAGCGGCACTTGCGCCACAAAAGCGGTGGCCGCAGGAGCGGTTTATGCACCGCAGGTGCGAAAATGCTGGAGGCAGTGAGGTTCTTTTAAATCGGGGGTTGAGTTCATTTCAACCCCATTTCTTCCATTGGAGCCGATTTTTGGAGCAACTTTGAGAAGCCATTTTCACCACCAAGCATGAGATAAGTGGTTTATGTTAGTTTTAAGTTAAATACATGATTGTATATTGATTTGAGCATGAAAATTATGGAAAATCTTGAGGTTTGAGGGAAAACCTAGAATTTGTATTTTTGGATTTTGACCACGATTTTGGGCATGAAATTGAGAGTAAATTATATATTTGAGTTCGTGAGGTTACGGGTAAACTTTATCTTCGTAAAATTTCGGAATCCGGGCGCGTGGGCCTGAGGGAGTTTTGTTAACTTTTCGATCGGGGTTAGGAATTGTTATAAAGTGGATTATTATGTGTAATTGAACATATATTAATGGATTTGAATAATTATTGGCTAGTTTTGGAGCATTGTGCATCAATTTAAGACTTCGGAAGGGCGTGGAATGCCGGTTATGGAACTTCGGAGCGAGGTGAGTCTCCCTTCTAACCTTGTAAGAGGGAATTATCCCCATAGGTGAGTTAATTGGTTATGTGCTCCTATTTGTGGGGGCTACGTACGCACGAGGTGACCAGAGTCCGTGCGTAGCTACTATTATGCTTATGCCCGGGTAGTCTAGGACCCAAAAGCATGCTTACTTGTAATCAATGCAACCTTATTGATAGTTTAAATTGCTTAAATCATATCGAAGTGGCAAATGATTTTTGTAAAAGAATAAAACTTCATTTTCATGACTTGTAAAAAGGAAAATTTACTCCTCCTTGAATAATTGTTTCCTTGATGAATGTCTTGATTGATTGTTTGAATATGTGTTTCTATGTGTACCTACGTCGCATGTATGATTCGCGAGCAGGGTGATTGTGTATTTAAATTTGACCGCGTCGCATGTATGATTCGCGAGCGGGGTAATAGATGCATCAATGGTTCGCGCCATTCGACCCTCTAGTAGTGTACAGTTTAATAATTGTTGGATCGGGCCGTACGACCTCGGCATGATTTGCGGATGCTTGTATTGCTTGCCTTGATTTTTATTGAAGTTGATATTGTTTCTTCCCGGCTTGAGAATAAATGTATAAATGACGAAAAGGAATTTGGGAATTTCCTATAAAAGAAAGAACTGTTTGCTTGCTTCACTCTATTGAATTACAATCACGTTTATAGAAATCCTCGATTAATTATATTATTGACGTATCATTATTAGACCACTAGTATGTGTCGAAGTCGACCTCTCGTCTCTACTTCTTCGAGATTAGGCGGGATACTTACTGAGTACACGTTGTTTTCGTACTCATGCTACACTTGCTGGGCATTTTTGTTGCACATGCACCTGTATTTCTAGTGGCTTATTGGGCGTAGCAGCATGGATGATACGGGGACTAGGTGAGCTGCATTTCTCGAGGCGACCCGCAGCTAGTATAGTCTCTTTCAACGTATTGTATTTACTTTTTGTCCAATTTGTATTCCGGACAGTTATTGTACTTTATTTGATTCCTTAGTAATTGCTCATGCACTTGTGACACCGGATTCTGGGATGATTATGGGGTATTCTGTAATAACTTCTAAACATTCTTCATTTATTTTGTAAAGATTATCTTTTACTAGCCAAATTGAAAGAAAAATCATAGTTTTCACAATTATTCAAATGAGAATATAATTAAGTATTTATGGTTGGCTTGCCTGACAGCGGTGTCCGGCGCCATCACGACCCTTGGCGGATTTTGGGTCGTGACAGCTCCGCACCTATGGCCAAGACCTCGTAGGTGCGGTTACATCAGATGACAGCAGGCTTCAGCTCTTTCTCCCAACTCCAATTCGATCCGTTAACCACCTAGAATCCATCCGAGGCCCCCGGGACCCCGTCCAATCACACCAATCAATTCCAAAACGCATTACGAGCCTAGTCAAGCCTTCAAATCACATCATACGATGCCAAAACCATGAATCGCAATCCAAGTCAAGCTTGATAAACTTTAGAACTTCCAACTTCTTCATTCGATGCCGAAACCTATCAAATCACGTCCAACTGACCTCAAATTTTGCAAACAATTCATGTTTGACATTACGGACATGCTCCAACATTCCGGAATCGGAATCCGACCACGATATCAAAAAGTCCACCCCCGGTCAAACTTCTCAAAAACCTTCAAATACCTAACTTTAGCCAAATGACTCCAAAATGACCTACGGACCTCCAAATCCACTTCCGATCGAGCTCCTAATACCAGAATAACCATACGGAGCTATTCCCAGACTCGAAATCCCAAATGGACATTGATAACATCGAAATGCACTTCAACCCAAATTTATGAAATTCTTCCAAATATGCTAACTTCCATGACAGGCGCCGAAACGCTCCCGGGTCATCCAATACCCAATCTGGGCATACGCCCAAGTCCAAAATTATCATACGGACCTACTGGAACCTTCAAATCCCGATTCCGAGATCATTTGCTGAAAAATCCAATCTTAATCAATTCTTTCAACCTAAAGCTTCCGAAATGAGAACTCTCTTTCCAAATCAACTCCGAACTTCCCGAAATTCATTTCCGACCATGCGTAAAAGTCATAATACCTGAAGTGAAGCTGCCCATTGCCTCAAACTGCTGAACGATGCGCTACAGTTCAAAACGACCGGTCTGGTCGTTACATTCTCTCCCACATAAACATACGTTCATCCTCGAACGTGCAAGGAACTGCGCTAGAGTTGTCCGAAATCACTGTTCAACACCTCGTGCACCTACCTGTGCTACCACAACTAAGTTGAGCACATTAGCTTCAATCAAATTTGAGGGCATTCTCTTTTATTCAAGCAAATAAGCTTAGAGCCCAATTCCAACATCCAGAATTCTCTGCCAGGCCTGCTTCCAACATACGAACATCGTATCAACCACCCCACGATGCACCGATACATGATTGCATACCCTTGCCGAATTCACACTATGCACGGCATAAGTCACATGACCATAATAACATCCCCTGATAACAATTGCCGAAATTTCCCGAATTTGATGCTCACAATGTACCCCATGACATATATAAGTCCTGCTCCAACCCTCGCAATGCTTCCACGACGGAAGAGATGGATAGAAATTCATAACCAACTGCCGAGTCAACAAATCATTGAGTCTATACTCCTGACAAGGACCATCACCTCATTCTGAATCAAATAATGGTATTTGCTCTTTGATATACTTCAATTAGTCTGATTGTACTGACCCTAGATCCATTAATCTCGTCTCACCCAGTACGAACTGCTCAGGCAATAAGCCACCCCAAACATGACCAAAAATCTCACGTGATGCCGCCAAGTGCCAATAGGCTACAAACTTGAACATGATACATAAGAAAAGCGAACTCTGGATGGGACTACTCAACTCGCGCAACCAATATGAACCTGCCTCAGAAAATGGGAAGCAAAACACACAAAATAGAGTATAGGGGACTATACTCAACATCACACTGTTGCAGCGTGCAACCCGATCCAAGCAACATTCCCGTGGCGGCGTGCAACCTGAACCACACATAAAATCCATATATGGAGATACATACAGAGTTAGAGTGCTCATTGCTACAAAATACTGAATATTGGCCACAAGCATGCTCAGTGCATAATACCATCCCTGGGGAGACAGATAGCTCCATATGCTACAAACTCAAGTGATATATGATTTGAATCTCGAGAGTCATCCTGCTCACATAACACCATCGCTATGCAGAACCTCAATACATATGAAATTATTAAGCCGCTTCACAACTCACACAGCACAATATAGTATTACATGAAATAGCCAACGACGAAATAACATCCAATGTTTGAATACTCCTCCATAAGGAGTGTTATCCTGGAATGAACACATCTGGCCTGATATAGAGCTCATATTCATATTTAAATCCATCCACAAACCTCAAGTCGATTCTGATCGCACCATACTAGGCTAATAACCTTTCAAGGGTACATAATAACCCCCTTATTTCCCATAACACAAAAGAACAACTGTCATAACCGGGACAAACTTCCACAGTCCACAGCCAAATGAACCGAGTGCCCTCCAGGTATAAATTCTCAAATTAGTAATATTACCACCATCTTTACACTTGGTTTAAATCTGCAATCAATCAGGTGACTACATGTCACACCTATACAATCTGCCCGTGTTGTCACGATCTTCCACACCAGGTAACAAGTCTGCACATCCATACCACCGGTCACTCTAGCTACAAAGCAAATCAAGAATCCATAACTAGGATGCAAGGCCTCCTTTACAAAACACTGATCTCGGGTGATGCTGAAGACAATACCATCTTACTCTAAACACTCAAATCCCTTCCCTGCTCATCCGAGCTTATGACATCCTTGTCAAACACTGTACTGCAACCTTGATCTTCACTTTCAAATTTCATACCGCTCACTGCACCTAACAAGCCAATATGCGATAGTACCAGAATTTCACCATAACTCCTGAACCACTAATATGGTAAACACTTCATCACATAGAAACTTTTTACTTAACTCCTTCCAAGAGAACCATAGCAACACGCGAGTAACTTCTCATAACCGTTGAACATTCAAATCCTCAAGTAGTGGTCTAAACCACCATAACCCTTTCGGGATCCGCCTACGCCTAACAGGCCATAATACTCGGATATTTCCAAATTAAATCAATTACGGCGGCTGTCAAGCCTCGCACGTACCGTCACAATCACATGCATAACTTAATCCCGCTGAAGGAACTGATCACCGCCATCATTATGCTGATTCAACCATGGCTAACCAATCTAACTTCTTCTAATTTATCCTTAACTTGCCTTGGAAATAATAATAGCTCCATTCCTTACGTCATGAACCTAACTCCGCACTCATCCCGAGTGACCCCATTCCACGAGACCACATTATCTACAAACCCATGAACGGTTTCATGCCCTCCTTGCACACACATTCGCATCCTCAACCGATACATCCATTCTGATAATTCCTCTACGACTCCAAAGTCATTTTCTCTCATTCCTCCAAATGCTACACTACAAGCCGAAAATATCATAAGACATTCCGAGCCTCTTATCATAATCCACTGCAAGAGCTCGAATCTTAACCATAACGCGGGCTTGAAATCCTAAGGCACCGCATTTTAACCTTTGAATTCACTAGGACCATTATTGAGAGTCACCCACTCTGGCTTAGTACCGCATATAATCAACTCCGAGGCTCCACTAGCACATGAACACCCATCTCAATGAAGCACCCGACCGAATCACTTCCTTTGTAAATCACCTCTGTACGAAGCATAAATCCTGAATCTTCCCAAAGCCTGAACATGAGTCAATAAGGCCAACTATAGCACACCTTTATCAATTCCTTGGTTCAAATTACCACTTATGTTCTTTTCCCTCAGCTCAGATAACTTACCAATACGCTGATAACCCGAAACCTCACAAGAACATAACCATACACCCAATCGTAGGCGGTGGGACTCTTCCACTTAGCTTGAAGCCACCATTACACAACTCTAGAACCCACCAAGATTCTTTTTTCATTGTTGACATGATCTTGCACAACCAACCCGCCAACTTCCTCAAAATCCTTCCGTTCGACCTACCATGAACACTCTGAATCTCTAGCAATATTCACATATTAGACCTCTTACTGGATAGCCAGTGAAGTCCTTCGCATAAGCTTCGTCAACACCACGCGACCACTGATTTGCTCACAAGATATAACCCACCTGTGGAAATTACATGTCGGCACCTCCCAACGACGCTGCACTGCATAATTACTACAAAATCCGCATCCCAACCTGAGCCCATGCTCGTTCGCTAGCTGCACAAGCCCATTCACTCCTCATGGACATCAACTACATGTGCGACAATACCTTCCAATCCAAAGTCATTTTGTATCCTTCTTCATATCAAGCAACTCCTTTCTGTTGTATCAAATCTCCCGCCGTATAATAGCTAATAATTCAAATTAAGCCCGTAGACCCACTCACCGTCCACTAACATTCCCAAATCATTCCAAACTTCCTTAAGGTGTGTAGTTATCCTGCCACTACACCCATATACTACTCTACTACTCTCCCACTTTGATCAAACTCACTCCGTTAAAAAACTACTCAACTTCTGTCCCCCACACTTGGCCTTCCAGGGGTTTTATCACCACAACACACTTCCCACATGTCCATCATCATCTTTCGCTACCCAGCCTTTGCCTTATATCAAACTATATCTCTGTAGCACTTGAACCAATAGATGGTTACTCTGTCAACCCAAACCTGAACATTCATAGTACAATTGCCATCCCTCTGCCAAAAATAAAACACTGAATCTCTGAATCGTGCTCTGAGTAAACCTCCTTTAAAGTCACTCACTCCCCCGGCACATAGGCAAGCATCCTACCATCACATCAATTTATGAGATAACCGTTCATAAGCATCATAGCAACCTGTGCATAGCCTCAAAGCTCTCTAAAGTACAGCTACTGAGCTGAAACAACAGAATATCCTTCCGCAAGGTGACGGCAACAGCTCAAACAACCACGCAGGGAGAAACATCTCGCACCACATCTGTAGTGCCATTTCAATTCCTCAATTCCTGATTTATAATAAACGCTTCGCGTCGCGTAAGATTGAGTAGGAAAGAAACAAAGGGATAAGCCTCAAAGGAATCAAACGGCACGATGAGGAAGCAAGAAGGGAAGTGCTCCTAACAGTCTCTCGAAGATAAGTACAGATGTTTCTGTGCCGATCCGCGAGAATCTACTAGACTTGCTCATGACTCGTGAGACCTAAGGGAACCTAGTGCTCTGATACCATGTTGTCAAGACCCAAAATCCATCAAAGATCGTATGGCGCCGGAAACCTCGGTCAGGCAAGACAACACTAAATAATTAATTTTAACCCTTATTTTAATATTTTAGGAACCATAAATTTCCTTTAATTTAACTAGTAAAAAGTAATCTTCACTGAATAAATAAAAGTGTTTACAACTTTCAATATTAAATATCCCATAATCACCCCAGAACCTGGTGTCACAAGTGCATGAGCATTCATTAGGAGAAACAAATGAAATACAATAACTATCTAGAATACAAATTTGGACAGAAAGTAAATACAGTAATCTGAAAGAGACTCTGCTGGCTGCAGGTAGTCTCGAGAGATACAGTTCACCTAAGTCTCTGTATCAACCATGCTGCTACGCCCACTAGGCCACTAGAGATACATCTTCCTGTGCAACAAAAATACATAGCAAGTGTAGTATGAGTACGAAAATAACGCGTACCCAGTAAGTATCCATTCTAACCTCAAAGAAGTAGTGACGAGGGATCGACTCCGACACTTACTAGTGGTCCAGTAATATTGGGTACGGTAAAAAGGTGAATAACATGAAATAGAACATATATACGAAATAAACAAGTATAAACACGTGATACAATTCCCCTCTTTATAATTTTACTCAATCTATCATCTAGCAAGTTCCCTCCGTAACTGGAGCATATATATAGATATGGTGGATTTCATTAAGGAAGTTGTCATAATTCAAAACAGGGAAAAATTCCCCAGGTTCACTGGCTTCTAGCCAAATGTCACGCACGATTCCATGAGAATAGTGTATGTATATATATATATATATATATATATATATAGGAAATGTCGAGGCCTAAACTCGATCCAACATAAAAGTAAATTGTGCACTATGGAGGGTCGAACGGCACGAATCATAGATGCATCTATTAACCTGCTGAGACGATCGGCCCGCTGCCATGAGAGCAGTAGAAGTAAGTACCCCGATCGCGAATCATATATGCGACACGGTCAAATATATATTTCTTAAATTATTATAAGAATCCTCAATTCTTTTTGAAAGTACTAAGTTTAACGGAAGTAATTATATTCTTAAATTCCTTAATTAAAATACCTTTCAACATAATTATTGCGCAACCTCAAATCTAATTTCATCTCAAGTCAAACAATAACATCGATCAACAATGATATCAACAAAGCATGATGTAACCTGGGACTACCTGGACATAGGCATAATAGTATCTACGCACGGACTCTCGTCACCTCGTGCGTATGTAGCCCCCACAATTAGGAACACATATTTAATTATTTCACCTATGGGGTTAATTCCCTCTTACAAGGTTAGAAAGGAGACTCACCTCGCTCCGAAGTTACATAACCGGCAGTCCACGCCCTTCCGATGACTCAAATCAATGCCAACGCTCCCAAAAACTAGCCAAATAATGGGAAAATCAATGAAAATATACCCTAATACTTATAACAATTCAATTTAAATAAATTCGCAACTCCGCATTGGAAAGTTGGCCAAATCGCCCTCGGGCCCACATGCCCGGTTTTCGAAATTTTTCGAAGATAAACTTTACCCATAACCTCACGAACTCAAATATATAATTTACTCTCAATTTCATGTCCAAAATCATGGTCAAAATCCAAGAATGCCAAATTTCTAGGTTTTCATCGAAATCCCAACTTTCTACTAATTTCCATGTTAAAACATATACATAATCGATGTATTTAACTCAAACTAGTATAAACCACTTACCTCATGCTTGGTGGTGGAAATGTCACTCTCAAGTTGCTCCAAAATCGGCTCCCATGAAAGAAAATGGAGTGAAAATGAGCCAACCCTTGTTTTTAAAAGAATACACTGCCTCCAGCCTTTCCGCACCTGCAGTCACTTGACCGCTTCTGCGGTTCCGCAGGTGCGGCTCTCTACCGCTTCTGCAGTTTCTCACCATGACCCTCAATCAGCTTTTGCGCTCCCCCTTCCGCAGGTGCGGTCCCGCTTCTGCGCCAAGATGATCGCATCTGTGGTCTCAGCATTTTCCTCCTCAACCGCATCTGCACTCCTTTGGCCGTTTCTGGGGCTCCGCACCTGCGGTCAAGACCTTGCAGGTGCGGTTACACCCCATGACAGTAGGCTTCAGCTCTTTCGCCCAACTCCAATTCGATCCGTTAACCACCTGAAATCCACCCGAGGCTCCCGGGATCCTATCCAATCACACCAATCAATTCCAAAACACATTACTAACCTAGTAAAGCCTTCAAATCACATCAAACGACGCCAAAACCATGAATCAAAATCCAATTCAAGCTTGATGAACTTTAGAACTTCCAACTTCTTCATTCGATGTTGAAACCTATCAAATCACGTCCAATTTACCTCAAATTTTGCACACAAGTCATGTTTGACATTACAGACTTGCTCCAATATTCCGGAATCGGAATCCGACCCCGATATCAAAAAGTCCACCACCGGTCAAACTTCTCAAAAACCTTCAAATTCCTAACTTTAGCCAAATGACTCCAAAATGACCTACGTACCTCTAAATCCACTTCCGATCGCGCTCCCAATACTAGAATCACCATACGGAGCTATTCCAAGACTCCGAATCCCATACGGACATTGATAACATCGAAATTCACTTCAACCCAAATTTATGAAATTTTTCCAAATATGCTAACTTCCACAATAGGCGCCGAAACGCTCCCGGATCATCCAAAACCCGATCCGGACATACGCCCAAGTCCAAAATCATCATTCGAACCTGCTGGAACCTTTAAATCGCGATTCCGAGGTTATCTACTAAAAAATCCAATCTTAGTCAATTCTTTCAACTTAAAGCTTCCGAAATGAGAACTCTCTTTCCAAATCAACTCTGAACTTCCCGAAATTCATTTCCGACCATGCATACAAGTCGTAATACCTGAAGTGAAGCTGCTCATTGCCTTAAATCACTGAATGACGCACTAGAGTTCAAAACAACCCGTCGGATCGTTACATTATGGCTAAGAGAGATTCCAAAAGTTTTGGGGTCAATTCTTCCATACAGAGACTTTGCTTCACTAGAGGTTGAATTGTCCAATATGTAATTGTAGGTTTTAATTATCTTAGTACACTTTTTTGATGATGGGAACTGTTATTGCCACCATCAAATACTCAAACGTGGTTAACACTATTGTTTCCTTTAGTTATGCCTTTTTCCAAGCAAATAATTCTCTAATTTAAAGCACTAATACTGAATCGTATATAAATTGTAAGAAAGCTTGTTTAGGGCGGGTAATATATAAAATTTGGACAATTTTGGTATATAAGTTTCAAATACTGTATAGGAAGGAAAAAAGCTTTTGTCTAACTCTTTTTGTCTCAATTATGTCGCGACAGGGTACGAAGTTTAAGAAAGTAAAAAAAATTGAAACTTGTGGCTTAAAACAAGCATACAGAAAGAACAAAAAGTGCATCTATACAAAGAATCCAAAGATCTGATGGGCAATGGATCAATGGGGAGGAAGATATTGCTAGGGAGGCTGTGGATATTTTTCAGCTATGTTTAAAGATTAAGGAAAACCAGAGCTACAACACTTGGATTGTATTTATCAAAAGGTTACTCATGAGAACAATATTAGGCTTTGTGTCATCCCTGATGAAGAGGAGATTAGGGAGGCAGTTTTGATCTAGATCCAAATAGTTCTCCAGGACCAGATGGATTTGTAGGGTCTTTCTACAAAAGTTGTTGGGATATCATCAAGCTAGAGTTGATAGAGTTTATCTAGCAATTTTTTGGTAGAGCAGAACTTAGCAGATTCTTTACCAACTCATGCCATATTTTACTACCTAAGGTTGAGAATCCTTCTTCATTCAATGATATGAGACCGATTATTCTCAGTAACTGATCTAACAAGATAATTTCCAAAATCATGAATTCTAGATTGAACTCCATATTGCCAAAGATAATTTCTGACAATCAGACTGGGTTTCTAAAAGGAATATCCATTACAAAAAATATTTTATTAGCTCAGGAGACTATCCATGGTATTGGCAAGAAGAATTGTAGAGGGAACGCTGTCATTAAATTGGATATGGCTAAGGCCTATGATAGGGTCAACTGGAAGTTCTTGTTGAATGCGTTGAGGAAGTTTGGATTTTCAAAGAACCGAATTGATTTAGTTTGGAGATCTATTTCAAATGTCTGGTACTCTGTACTTATTAATGGGGGTAGGAAAGGATTCTGTTATTCTACTAGAGGTTTGAAACAAGGAGACCCCTTGTCTCCATCTCTCTATATTTTGGGGACAGAGGTTTTGTCTATTATGCTTAATTAGTTACCTCACATTCATCAGTTCAGGGGCTTTAGCATGGTGTAAAGTGGTCCACAAGTTACTCATCTTGCATATGCAGATAATGTAGTAATCTTCTCGTCTGGTGGCAAGAGGGCATTGAAACTAGTCATGCATCAATTACAGAATTACGAGAAGTGCTCCGGGCAACTGATCAATACAGGAAAGAGCTACTTTCTGGTGGATCCTAAAGCATCCAACATTACAATTCAAAGGATTAAAGAGGTAACTGGCTATAGGCATGCTAATTTCCCTATAACATATCTGGGATGCCGATTATATTTAGGAAGAAAGAGAATTTCGCATTTCAGTGAGATAGTTTCTAAACTTGTGAAAAGGACCACTAGTTGGCAGGGAAAACTTTTGACTCTTGGTGTCAGAGCCACACTCATCAAACAAGTTTTGCAATCACAACCCATTTACTTGCTATCAGCATTGGAACCTCCAAAAACAGTGTTTAAACAACCTGAGACTTATATGGCTAGGTTTTTCTGGGGATCAGATGAAGGTAAGCAAAAATATCACTGGAGTTCATGGTCCAATATATGTTATCCTAAAGAGGAGGGAGGGTTAGGGTTTAGAAGTATTATGGATGTTACTGAAATTCTGACAATGAAGAGGTGGTGGAGGTTCAAAACCTGCAAATCCTTATGGTCAATTTTCTTAATGGCCAAATATTGATCTAATCATCCTGTATCTGTTCCTGCTCATACTTCTCAATCTCATGCATGGAAGAACTTGCTCAAAATAAGAGATAAGGTGGAGGAAGAACACTACTAAAGAATCAGGTTTTAGCGACAGACAAATTCTATAGCTAAACAGAAAAATCCGTCGCTAATCTCATTTAGCGACAGATTAGCAACAGATTATCAAGAAATTCTGCTAGCTACGAGCGTTTTAGCGACAGATTAGCGACGATGTTCATAGCCAATTCTAATTTTTTTTAGTGTTGGAAATAGTAGTTTTTGGTGGGACAATTGGTCTGAAATGGGTGTTGTGGCTTAAATCATTCATAGACAAGACATCAGTGCGGTCTAGGTGGTTAGAGATGTTATTACTGATGATAAATGGGACGTGGATCAGCTGCACTTACTAGAGTTCCTTACAGAAAAAATTCGATCTATTGGCATAGGGAACCAAAGTTGTTGTGATATACCAGTTTGGATACCTAATAGTACTGGTAACTTTACTACATCTTCAGCCTGGGATAGACTTAGACAAAGAAAAGACTCTTGTATCTTCTTGAAGAAAAATTGGCATAAGCAATTACCTTTTCAAATGTCTTTTCTGCTCTGGAGAATATTGAAAAGGAATTTACCTTTTGATGACATCATTATTAAGTTTGGACTGAGTATGGTATCCAAATGTTTCTGCTGTGTTAACCCATAAAGAGAAACTCTTCATTATACTTTTATTATTGGTACCGTAGCTGAACAGACTTGGAAGTTCTTTGGGAGCCCGCTGGGTATTACATGGGATGACATACCTATCAGAGCTATGATACAAAGATGGTGGGACATCAAACCAAAGAACTCCATTCATCAAACTATTCTTCAGATAACACCTGTGGTAATTTTTTGGGAGATATGGATGGCCAGGTGCTCAGTAAGATATGGCGATGCTAGAGTTTACTTGAAGAGAATACATTATCAGATTTTGTCCCACTTGAAATGGATGATATCAAAGGCTAAGTGTAATAGGTAATGGGCAGCGAGATGGGTAGATATCTGTCAACATATGTTATTACTCATTCCCAAAATTGATTACATGGTTGTTGGCGTAAGATTAATCCCGATGGAAGCAAAGACGCGGAAGAAAATTCGGGTATTGGTGGCATATGAAGAGATCATAGGGGTAAGCTAACTATGGTGTTTGCTTCTTCAATTGGCAGAACAAGTAGCAACATGGCTGAAGCTAGTGCAGCCTTAGCGAGGGTGGAATGGTGTAGTCGCAATGGTTGCAACAACATTATACTGGAGTGTGATTCCCAGCTTGTGGTTGATTTGATCAATGGTAAATCAAAACCTCCTTGGCAAATGCAGGGCATTATCAGACAGATTTAAGACATTGCCGGTCAACTCAATTGTGCTATTCGCCATTGTTATAGAGAAGCTAATCAAGTTGCTGATGCATTAGCAAAACGGAGCATTGACAATGGAGAACTTTTTATTTTCTCCCATCATGCTCTTCCTACTTTTGCAGTTGGACCTTACAGAATGGATTACATCCAGATGGTGTCACTAAGGCATAAACATAGGAAGAATACTTTTTTGTGAAGAGTTTTTGTTGATTGGTAGGTTATTGTATATGCAATGGTATATATGCCAAACTGCACAACGCACTATTATTTTTTTAGGTAATGCATAAGGGCAGTAAATAGTTAGTAAATAGGGGTAGTCGCTGCCTCCTTTGTGCAAGGTAACAATATAGGTCCCCTTCATATTTTTGTACTCTTTGTTGGTTGAATGATAGGGCCATGCCACCTTACAGTGTAATTGATATAAAAAAGAAATACAGAGTGACTTTAAATCATCTCATTAAAAGTAAAATAGTATGACATTCTTTTTGGAACCCATTAAAAAGGAAAGTATGTCATATAAATTGGGACAAAAATAGTATTAATTAAAGTTAAAATTACGTAGATTTAATACTTCTCCATACCAATCATTGGATAAATTTTGATTGACTTGTTAAAATTCTAATTTTTCAATCCAAATAGATTTTCAGCCAGTTTGGTTTTTGATACTAATGCTTTAACAATCATGAATACTTACTATAAATAATGAATATGATATTCCTCACATTCAATTACTTTTTAAGTTGATGATCGACTTGTTCTTGTACTTTGTGATCATAGTAATTCTCTTTCTATTTTTATGATATGCTACTTGTTGAAACATAAGTTCATATGAAAGAGTGAATTAGCCAGTGTGAGGTACAAACCCTGTACGATTGAGTCAGGGACTATAATTCCTTTTACACGCCTTTCAGTTTCAGAGATGGATGTTGGGCTTAGCTCATGTAAGCTAAAGTTTGTTATTCAAATGCATTAAGCAAAGTAAAAGTCCAATTTTTTGGCCTTTTTACACCTAGCATAATTCCCCTCCCAATCAGCGCAAATAATATATATTCTGAAATACGTGTATCGAGATATAATTAGCAATAGACGCTAAAGCTGAATTGATTGAGATTATACACACGAACTCGAAATAACTATAAAAAGATCATCAGAAAATGTCAACATTAATCATCTCATGATTGTTAATTAGAGTAAGTTATTCCATATATCTATATTAACTATGTACTTATTTTTGTTTTGTTTATAACGTAAAATCAAGTGTAAGAATTAAGAGCCAAGTTTTGCTGGGAACACCATCAAGTTAATTAACAAAAGAACTTAAGCATCTATGCACAAGTCCTACAAATTTCTTTAACAATGTCACAAAAAAGCAGAGAACTTTTATGCATTCATTATCTATTCGTTTTGAGTTTAATATAATTGCGCCGGAAAAGCAACAGTACGTAGTTAACAATACTGTTGCTTTAGATCGACAGAATATATTAAAGTAGAAAAAGGAACTAGCATAGACACTTATGAACTAATGGCAGTATGGTTCCCTAATAAGAGATCTCAGAAAATGGTTGTTTTTTCCATTGAGACAGCAAAAACAGAAAGGCCCCCAATCTTCCTACATGTGATTAGCATTATTACTCAAATCTGAACAAAGGAAATGTTAATTGGAAAATGACACTACCACTGTTTAACTAAGAAATGTTTGTAACGTGCAATGTTTTGAAAAGAAAAACCAAAAGAAAGTAATGTGATGAAAGGTGAAAAGTGCATGTTTTGAGTGTGTTCACGTACTAATTCTTGTGTGAGTTGTGGGAGTTCACACTATTTTTGAAGTAAAAATATGCTCATTACGTGTTTCTTATGTGTAGGAACGAACTTGCGCAGAAAAGGATCAAATATGATCAAAATTGGCGAAAGAAAAGCTGAAGACAGAAATCTGCGACAACGAAACGAGGTTCGCTTCCAGACTGGGACCGGAGAAAATCAGCTTCTCCAATCCGAATTAGGAGAAGCCAAATTCGCCCCAACTGAACCTAAATCATATAAATATGATAGTTAGCCACTTTTGAAGGGAGAGAAGACTTTGGAGAGGCAAGAGCACACTTAGAAGCAGAGAAAATCCATAACAGAGTTTGGAAACCGTGGAATTTATCTTGAGTCCTTTTTCCCTTCTATTACTGATTTTTATGTATTCTTGGGAGTCAATTAAGATTGCTACCATGACTATGCGTGGCTAAACTCGTTTATTCTAGGGTTACGATTTTACATGAATGTTGATATTCGGAGATTGATTTGATGATTTAATATATCATATTGGGTTGTTTATTCATATATTGAGCCTAATTATTTTACTGTCTAGCTAACCGTAAACTACAATATATGAAAAGTTGAACTTGAAAGAGGTAATTCTTGATTGCAATATGATTGAATAGACCACGATCTTGAACCTAGTCATTGGTGCGAATACGGATAGAAATATACCTATTTGTCATGCTTAGCCAATTGTGCAAGAGATTATTAATGCATTCTTTTTATCTCTAATCTCATAGAAATATATTGCTTAAAATAAATTGAATAGGCGAGTAAAAGTTGTCGAATTACTTCGAGTATTATTGTCCTTGCAGGTTAATAACCCCGATAAATTTATAAGTCGAGTTGATTGAACAATTCAACATGATTTTTTTTAATTCAACATGATTGTTATCCAACCATGACCTTGGAATATTATTTCTCATTGAGTTCAAACCTTCGTGCTAAGTGTGCTAGTTAATTAGTTTTTGTATACGGTCGAGATCGTATGCCTTCGATCTATATGCTCGAGGAGTCGTCCAAAGTCCGAGCTCAAGCAAGATCAAGTTTGAGCTCGAGGGACCAGATCCGAGTTCGAAGACAGAGCACAACATCTGCCAGGGTCGAGTATGCTCGACCCCGGAATAGTACCGTTATGGACTTGTAACAGAATGGCTAGATTCCTGCCACGTCCCCAAGATCATGGCGCAAATTCCGGAATATGATTGTACTATTCTGTACTAGGCAGTTAGACAGCTGTATAAGGAATATTCCCTACTGTAAATAGAAATATTCCATATTTAGGGTTCCCCTATTATATAAAGGGGACCCCCAATCATTTGTAACATCACCCAATCATTGAGAAAAGAATATACTCTCTACTTTTACCTACTGTTCATCAGAATTGTCTTTTAGCTCTACTGCTCTTACTTTACTTTTCTTGTCTCATTATTCTTATTGCTCTTAACCCACCTTGAGGTCACTAAGCTCGAGGTCACTGCTGCTGGGTTACATTGGTTTGGTTCAGTTATTTCTTTCATTTCTACTTCATATTTCTTGATCATTAATTGGTATTGAATCTAATCACGTATCTTTAAAATCGCAAATCAAATTTAATTGTTACTCGTATTTTTGTGGTAAATGGTTTGGCGCCCACCGTGGGGCTAAAGAAAATAGTGATTGTTATTGATTCCTATTACACACGTTATTTTTACACTTTTTCTTGTCAAGAACTTCTTATCAGGCTGAAACATGTCTAGCTCTCAAAATGCACCTTCTCATGACAACGAAGGTCTTGGTGAAAACAGCAATGTAGGAGTTGGTGTGCCACCGATAAACCCTGTGGAAGTGCCAAACATGGAACTAATTGATGTTAGTTCTCATATTGCTCTAAACACCAACTTAGGCACAAACCCCGAAGGGAGTGTACACATGGAAGCCCGACCAGGGGACCAAGGAACACCAGGAATAGGAGATGGGGGAGTTAGCCTCCAAGTGATATTCGAGATGCTGCAGGCTCAGCAAATCGCCATCGCTCAACTTCAAAGTCAAAATAAGACTCCGAGTGTAGCTGAACATGAAAATAATCGACGTGTTGCGCCAACGCCAGAAAGGTCAAATGAAAGCGGCTCGGGGAATGACCCCACGATTATGAAGATGCTTGAAGAGCTCACTAAGAGGATCGAGTCCGGAGAAAAGAAAATTGAAGACAATGATAAGAAGGTGGAGACTTATAACTCCCATGTAGACCAGATACCGGGGGCACCTCCAATTTTGAAAGGATTAGATGCCAAAAAATTCATACAAAAACCCTTCCCTCAAAGTGCGGCCCCGATGCCTATTCCTAATAAGTTTCGCATGCCCGATATACCCAAATATAACGGAATAACCGACCCCAACAAGCATATTACTTCGTACACTTGCGGAATCAAAGGAAATGATTTGAATGACGATGAGATCAAATCAGTCTTGTTGAAAAAGTTTGGAGAAACATTGTCGAAGAGAGCTATGATCTGGTATCACAACTTAGCTCCTAACTCTATTGACTCATTTTCTATGTTAGCAGATGCATTTGTGAAAGGAGCGGCGAGATGTTAGGGAGTTCGTGTCCAGGTTTCAGATGGAAAGAATGGAATTACCACCAGCCTCCGATGACTGGGCAGTACAAGCTTTTACGCAGGGTTTGAATGAACGGAGCTCGATTGCGTCTTGACAATTAAAGCAGAACTTGATCGAGTATCCAGCTGTGACGTGGTCAGATGTGCACAACCGTTATCAATAAAAAATCAGGGTCGAGGACGATCAGTTGGGAGCCCCCACGGGTTCGGTTCATCCTAATAGGTTCGCGGTCAAGCCCCCAAGGGATACGAACAGGGAATCGAGATCGAACAGGGAACGGTATCAATCGTATGTCGATTGAAGGAACAACGGTTTAGGTTGGAACGCTCCTCGAAATGATCAGAGAGACGATCGAGGTCAAAGTTCTCGGGGACTCATGAGCAATAGCAGATTCGATAAGCATACCGATCCCGCAGAGGTACCTTGATTATCGGAATACAACTTCAGCGTAGATGCATCAGGGATTGTGTCAGCAATTGGAAGAATTAAAGATACCAAGTGGCCCAGGCCTATACAGACCAATCCCTCTCAAAGGAACCCGAACTTGATGTGAAAATATCATGGCACACACGGTCATAGAATAGAAGATTGCAGGCAGCTAAGGGAAGAAGTGGCTTGGTTGTTCAACGAAGGCCACCTTCGAGAATTCCTAAGTGATCGGGCTAAGAATCACTTCAGGGAGAGAGATGCAAGGAAAAATGAGCAAGAGGAACCGCAACATGTAATCCACATAATCATTGGTGGAGTCGATGTCCCTCAACGACCTGTATTCAAATGCACCAAAGTATCAATCACAAGAGAAAAACGGACTCGTAGTTATGTGCCCGAGGACGTCTTATCATTCTGTGACGAGAAAGCAGAAGGCATATCTCAGCCTCACAACGATGCCCTGGTAATCTCTATCCTTTTGAATAAAATTCAACTTAAACGTGTTTTAGTGGATCCAGGTAGCTCAACAAACATAATCAGATCAAGGGTCGTGGAATAACTCGGCCTACAAGATCAGATTGTACCTGCATCCCGGGTCCTAAATGGCTTCAACATGGCAAGCGAAACAACAAAGGAGAGATTCCAGTAAGCGTAGCCGGAACCATACAAGACAATAGATTCCATGTCATCGAAGGTGACATGAGGTATAACGTACTCCTCGGGAGACTATGGATACACAACATGAGGGCAGTGCCTTTAACACTTCACCGGATGATGAAATTCCCAACAGAGGAAGGGGTGAAAATAGTCTACGGAGAGCAGCATGCTGCAAAAGAAATGTTTGCAATCGAGGAAGTGGTACCGATACCAGAGCCCTTGACCTCGGAGAAATCGAGCACCAAAGGTAAGTAGGCTGCTAAATAGCAATCGCAGCCCCCAGCCTCGATGGAGTCGGAACAACTGGTAATCAAAGATGAAGAAGAGGATCTCCTTACTCCTCGAACCTTCGTCATCCCCGAAGAGTCCGATGAAACCAAGTCAACTGTCGAGGAACTGGAGCAGGTCATACTTATCGAATACTTGCCCGAGAGAAAGGTATACCTGGGAACGAGATTGACTCCCGAACTCAGGAAAAAACTCATTCAATTTCTTATTGATAATATGGATTGCTTTGCTTGGTCCCATTTAGATATGACAGGGATTCCACCAAAAATCACCACACATCGGCTGAACACCGATCCCAGGTTTAAACCGGTGAAGCAAAAAAGGAGGCCTCAGTCCGAGGTAAAACATGCTTTTATAAAAGACGAGTTAACCAAACTTCTTAAAATAGGGTCCATTCGGGAGGTAAAATACCCCGAGTGGTTAGCCAACGTAGTTGTAGTTCCTAAAAAAGGAAACAAACTTAGAATGTGTGTAGACTATAAGGACTTGAATAAGGCATGTCCTAAAGATTCTTTTCCATTTCAAAACATCGACCGTATGATCAATCCTAACTTTTCTCGACGCCTACTCCGGGTACAATCAAATTCAAACGAAACCGGAGGACCAGGAAAAGACTTCATTTATTACTAAATTTAGAACTTATTGTTACAACGTAATGCCCTTTGGGCTTAAAAATGCAGGAGCTACATACCAACGCCTAGTTAATAAAATGTTTGAAGAATAAATAGGTAAAACAATGGAAGTCTATATTGATGATTTGTTGGTTAAGTCCCTGCGTGCAGAGGACCATTTAGTTCATTTGCAGGAAACATTTGCAATTTTGAGGAAACATAACATGAAGCTTAACCCGGAGAAATGTGCCTTCGGAGTTGGCTCGGGTAAGTTCCTCGGCTTCATGGTGTTCAATCGGAGTATCGAAATCAACCCCGATAAGATCAAGGCTATCGAGGATATCACGATCGTGGATAGTGTGAAGGCCGTGCAAAGGCTAACAGGGCGAATAGCTACTATGGGTCGATTCATTTCAAGGTCGTCAGACCAAAGTCACCATTTCTTTTCCTTTCTCAAAAAGAAAAAGGACTTTGCATGGACCCCGGAATGCTAACGAGCCCTGGAGGAACTAAAGTGATACTTGTCGAGCCCGCCTTTGCTTCGTACCCCGAAGGTAGACGAAAAGCTTTACCTATATTTGGCAGGTCAGAGATAGCGGTAAGTGGGGTACTAATTCGAGAAGAGCAAGGTACGCAATTTCCTGTTTATTACGTAAGACGAACTCTAGGAGATGCCGAAACGAGGTACCCTCACTTAGAAAAGTAAGCACTTGCATTAATAAGCGCATCTCGAAAGCTAAAACCATACTTTCAATGTCATCCTATATGTGTATTAACCACTTACCCTCTTTGAAATATCTTGCATAAGCCCGAGCTATTGGGCCGATCGACTAAATGGTCCGTCGAACTTAGCAGGTACGATACCGAGTATCAACCCCGAACGACCATCAAGTCTCATATCTTAGCTGACTTCGTGGCCGATTTCACACTGGCCCTCGTACCCGAAGTGGAGAAAGAACTCCTGCTAAGTTCGGATACATCATCGGGGGTATGGACCCTTTTCACAAACAGTGCCTCGAATGTGAAGGGGTCCGGGCTTGGCACTGCCTTGAAGCCACCCACGGGTGATACCATTAGATAATCTATTAAAACTTCTAGATTGACTAACAATGAGGTTGAGTATGAGGCCTTGATTGCAGGTCTCGAGCTAGCTAATAGATTGGGGGTAGAGGTCATCGAGGCCAAGTGCAATTCTCTATTGGTGGTAAACCAAGTAAATAAAAATTTTGAGGTTCGAGAGGATAGAATGCAACGGTACTTGGATAAGCTACAGGTAACTTTGCACCACTTCAAGGAGTGGACTCTGGATCATGTGCCTCGATAACAAAATAGTAAGGCCAATGCACTTGCTAATCTGGGATCCTCGGTCGAAGAAGATGACATCGTCCCGGGGACTGTCGTCCAATTATCAAGGTCTATGGTTGAAGAAGGTCATGCCGAGATAAATTCAACAAGTTTAACGTGGGACTGGACGAATAAGTATATCGACTATCTGAAGAATGGAAAACTCCCATCGGACCATAAAGAATCGAGGGCCCTACGAACCAAAGCTGCTAGGTTTGCATTATATAAAGATGGAACATTATACAGAAGAACGTTCGATGGACCATTGGTGGTATGTTTGGGGCCGGGGGACACCGATTATGTTCTTCGAGATATCCACGAAGGCACTTGTGGGAATCACTCCGGCGCCGAGTCTTTGGTTCACAAAATCATCAGAGCAGGTTACTACTGGGATAGCATGGAAAAAGATTCCAAAGAATTTGTCAAAAAATGTGATAAGTGTCAACGATTTGCACCAATGATCCATTAGCCCGGAGAACAACTCCATTCGGTCTTGTCCCCATGGCCTTTCATGAGATGGGGAATGGATATAGTCGGCCCTCTACCAACGGCCCCAGGTAAAGCTAAGTTTATTTTATTTATGACTGATTATTTTTCTAAGTGGGTGGAAGCACAGGCCTTCGAAAAGGTCCAAGAAAAAGAAGTTATTAACTTTATATGGGAACACATCATATGTCGATTCGGGATACCTGCCGAGATTGTATGTGACAATGGGCAGCAAGGTGACGAAGTTCCTCGAGACCCAAAAAAAGAGAATTTTATCAACACCATACCATCCAACTTGAAATGGACAGGCCGAGTCCACGAACAAAACCATAATTCAAAACCTAAAGAAAAGGTTGGACGATGCGAAGGGAAAATGGAGAGAAGTTCTACCTGAGGTCCTACGGGCATATCGAACAACATCAAAGTCTAGCACGGGGGCTACTCCGTTCTCTTTAGTTTATGGCCCCGAGGCCCTCATCCCTGTCAAAGTCGGAGAACCCAGCGCCAGGTTTCGATACACATCGTAGGAGTCAAATCATGAGTCCATGAACACTAGCCTCGAGCTGCTAGATGAAAAGCGAGAAGCAGCCCTTGTTTGGATGGCCGCACAAAAGCAAAGGATCGAAAGGTACTACAATAGAAGGACCAATCTCCGACACTTCGGAATCGGTGACCTAGTTCTACGGAAAGTTACCCTCAATACTCGAGATCTAAACGAAGGGAAACTAGGTCCGAATTGGGAAGGACTGTACCGAGTCCTCGGGGTTGTCGGCAAAGGATCCTACAAACTTGGAACGATGGAAGGTGAACAACTGCCAAACAATTGGAATGTATCATTACTTAAATGGTACTACTGCTAAGGTATGGCTTTATCCTTTTGTCTATTCGAGTTTAAAATTGCAGATTTTCGATCGAAGCTATCGAGACACCCCTTTTACACGAAGGCCTTAGGTTTTAAAGCATACGTTGCACTCTTTTTCCCTTAGATTGAAAATTGTCCCAAATGGGTTTTACCGGTAAAGTTTTTAACGAAGCAACAACCATATGCTACCTTAAGAGAACTCAACAGTATCCAAGGCTTCTTTTCAATCAACCTCGAATATTGGGGGGCATCACCCTCGGAGGTCATATTTTTGTGGAAAATACTTCACACCTAAGGGGGGGCCTCGATGGGAAAATTTTGTAATGGGCCAAACGGTCAAATGAACCGTGTCCATATAGAATAGCCGAGCCCCGACGGCGAAAACATGTACGCATGTATCAATTATTTGAAAAAGCTTCCTATTTATATCAAAAACAATTTGTGTCTCAAAGAAGTCTACTATTATACAAGCTCTACACTTACTATCCTACGGGAAACGGCCGAAGGGCCAAAGCACAAATGTAACCCCAAGATACTCGGGGACCGTCATCGACAGCCAACTCGCCCGAGCCATCGAAAACTCGGACTCATAAGACCTCAAAGAGGCATCTGCCTGAAACAAAGGCCAAGGCCAATATACTCGGGGACTACACTTTTCGAACAAGTTTGAAAAGTTATCGGGGAACAAGTCCAAGAGACACACCCGAAGGCTACGGCCAAATTGAAGGCTACGACTATATTAAAGACTACGGTAATATAAAAGGCTACGGACGAAAGAATGCGGCTCGGAGATGTTCGACTTCCGCCATAAATTAAAGGCCTTCAATTACTTTGAAAAAATCGGTTAAATCAGGCTACCTCGGCAAAAGCAAAAGGGCTTCGATAAATTCAGCCCCCGAATAAATAAAGGCTTCGATAACATCAGCCTTCGTAATAACCTCAAGAGGTATTCGATTATGTCTACACAAATAAACTATTAATAAGGTTCTGATCCATCAAACCTTCGAAAAATCCAATGGGTACAAAAAACAAATGCTAAGGCATAATGAAATTTTCACTTAAGTCTTTTGGCCAAAAAGAGGGAAAAATTATATAGCCACTCTAGAGGCCGAATCGGCCCAACTTAAAGAGCCTAAGGGCCAACTTAAAGAGCCTAAGGACCGATATATATAAGAGCCTAAGGGCCAACTTCGAAAGGCTTAAAGGCCAAAACATATAGTTCGAGACCCTGCTCTCACTCAACTCGGACTCAAGAGTCCCGATATCCCAAGCTCGCATCGAATCAATTTAAACTTAGCTCGAGGATTACTACATTTATCAATAAAAACCCAAGGGTTTATTATGTTCCGAATCCAAACCAATACTCGGACCAATCATTCGAGTTATACAATCAAACAAAAGGAAATTCAACACAAGTTGAGGATAGAGAAAACAGATTCTTTATATTCACAATGGATGTTTTACAAAGGTATATTTACAACGCCCACGAGGGGTCTTTACACAAAAAAAAGAGTACCTAATCTATTTTGGGGTTACGTCCCCGGAAGCAGCTTCCTCGGGAACCGCACCCTCGGAGGCCCTATTTTCGAGAGCCTCCTCCTCCTCGGTAACACCTTCCTCACCTTCCCCGCACTCAGAGCCACTCACAACATCTATGTCATCTGAAGAGACGAGAAACCTGGCATCGGTTTCCTGCACCTTTGCTTCGGCTATCTCCTCAGTGAGGTCAAACCCTTGGGCGTGGATTTCTTCAAGAGTCTCCCTCCGGGCTTGCCACTTGGCCAAATCATTGCTCCGTCTTTCCCGATCAGAGGCCTCCCTCAGCTCCGCTTCAATAGCTGCGACATCTCTTAAGTACACGGCAATGGCCTTATCAGCCGTGGCCCTCGTCTTCTCAACTTCAGCCTTAGCTCTCGCAGCTTCAGCCTGTGCTCCAGCAAGCTCCGCCTCTAACTCCTCGATTTTCCTGGCTTGGGCCAAACCTTTCGCTTTAATACCTCAGAGTTGAGTTTCGGCTGAGGTCAGTTGGACTGTAACAGCTTCCTTATCGGCAGCGTGCTGATCCATGTTCTTTTTCCACCTATGGCAATCAGCCTTAACTTGATCAACTTCGCCCCGGAGCTGCCCAATCATCTCCAACTTTTGCTGCAACTAAGATAGAGAAGTGTTAGCCTCCGGAGTAGGGCCAGGAAGACCATACCCTGTTAATATCACAGTTACCTGCTCATCTAACTCGGCCTCGTTTTTCTGAGCTTTGGCCAATTCAGCCCGGAAGTCCCTAAGCTCTTCTTCCTTTTGGTTACAGAGGAGCCTCAGGGCCTCCTCTTCGCCACAAACTTTCCTAAGCTCGGCCTCACATTGGCTCAGCTCGGCACTAAATTTGACGATGGCCTACACATGAAGTGAAAATATGTCAGTCAAAGGAAAGGAAAGAAAGAAAAAATTACAGCGACGAAAGTTAACATTTACCTGAGAAAGGAGACGTTAAGCCTCTTTGAAGATGGTGGATCCATCATTAAGGTCGCTGGTATCCTCAATCCCAGCATAGCAACCATGAAAGGGATCTTCCCCGAGGACCTTGCTCGGATCGGGCATACGCAGAGCGTTAGAATCTTCGATTGCCTCCTCAGAATAAGATGGTAGAGAAAGGGAGTGACCCGTTGTCATGGCCCCGAGCTCTTCACTCGGGGCGTTCTGATTGGATTCGAGGGTTCCCTCACTCTCCCCTTCGGGTATATTTATCGAAGGCAGAGGAACGATCTCAATCTCCGGGAGCACGGGGGCCTTGCCTAAATCTTTCTTAGGGGTTCCCTCACCACGGGGTGTGATCTCTAGTTCGGAGGGTTTGGCGGCCTCGATTGGTTTCCCAGTTCGGGGTACAATCGTTGATTCTCCACCGTCGTTCTCTTCAACCTCCGGGTATTGGATGGCCGAATCCGGGTCCACACGAGTGAGTTTTTTCCTCGATTTCCGAGCAGGCGCCACCTCGTCTTGGGATTCTTCGGGCTTCGAAGCCCTCTTTCTTTTATTGTCCTTCCCTGATTTTGAAATCGAGGGCGCACTCATTTCCTCGGGCGGAGCCGGCCTCATTTCGGACACATCTCCGATACCTGCACAAGTAAACGTGAATAAGTTGATGCCACCAGCTAATGAAAAATATCTGAAACTTTGGAGGAGAATTTACCATGATGTTTGGCCTCCCACTTTCCCCTCGATAATTCACGCCATTTACGCTCATCGTAGGAGGAGATGGCAGCTAATTTTCGGACCCAATCCTCGAGGTCGGGGACCGCATGAGGTGCCCAGGCAGTGGCTACAAATAGGGTAAAGGCATTGTGAGACATGAAAGTTGGATATGAATAATACTGGCTAGAAGAGCTCCACTTACGATTAAAGTTCCATCACTCCGGGAACGGCATTTTATCCTTGCGGATGACGTCCGAAGTCCTTACTCTGATGAACCGGCTCATCCAGCCTCGATCTTTGGTTTCGTCATTGCTGGAAAAGAAGGCTTTCGTTTTTCGATGTTGCAGCTTGATAAGCCCTCGAAATAGTTGGGGCCGATACAATCGAATCAGGTGGTTGAGGGTGAATTCCAACCCCTCGGCCTTCTCGAAAAAGTAGCGCAGCATGATCACGATGCGCCAAGAGGAGGGGTGAATCTGGCCGAGGTGACTTCGTATGTTTTGCAGAAGTCGATCACCACCAGATCTAGGGGACCCAGTATGAAGGGGTAAGTGTAAATACTTATAAAACCCTCCACGTGGGTAGTAATGCTTTCCTCGGGGCTCGGGATCTGAACCAAGACCTCGTCTCCCCAGCCGCAGTCTCTCTTCATGGGCTTCGAGGTTCTTCTCCGATATCAGACTAATATATCTAGATGCATGCTCGCATCGGCCCGGGACGTCGGGGGATTTTCAATACCAAAGTCTTTTTTAATTACGCAAGGGCCGGGGGTGATCTCTTCAAGAGTCGGCGGTACCACCGGTTTAGCCGGCTGAGAGGTAGATGATGTCGACGCTTTATTTTTTTTGGGGACCGTTTTGGAAGTTTTAGCCATGATTTCAAGCTAAAGGATACAGACTGTGTCGGAATGTAGTGTTTTTTACAAGAACCTGGCGTTTTACGGCACTTAAAGAGGCGGTGGAAACAGACGATTAGAGAAAGAGATGAAGAAGGAAAAGATGTAATGAAAGAGTAAAGTTCTTTACTCAAAGGAATAGCCTCATATTTATAGAAGGACAACGACGGTTCGGCGATGCTAGTGGCCGACCAGTACTGGCGTGCATTCAATGTTTTGGGGAAGTGGACTGACGGAACGTTTCAGTCATTTTGAGCGCCTACGTCACGGAAATGATGTCATCATTAAAGACTCCGAGAAAGCGAGGATCATATCATTTCTTATCATCTTACTCTAAGTAACGTGGGGAGTATCTGTATACGGTTGAGATCGTACGCCTTCGATCTATATGCTCGAGGACTCATCCAAAGTCCGAGCTCAAGCAAGATCGAGTTCGAGCTCGATGGACCAGATCCGAGTTCGAAGACAGAGCACAACATCTACCGGGGTCGAGTATGCTCGACTCCGGAATAGTACCGTTATGGACTTGTAACAGAATGGGCTAGATTCCTGCCACGTCCCCAAGATCGTGGCGCAAATCCCGGAATATGATTGTACTATTCCGTACTAGGCGGTTAGACAGCTGTATCAAGAATATTCCCTAGTATAAATATAAATATTCCATATTTAGGGTTCCCCTATTATATAAAGGGGACCCCTAATCATTTGTAACATCATCCAATCATTGAGAAAAGAATATACTCTCTGCTTTTACCTACTGTACATCAGAATTGTCTTTTAGCTCTACTGCTCTTACTTTACTTTTCTTGTCTCATTATTCTTACTGTTCTTACCACCTCGAGGTCACTAAGCTCGAGGTCACTGCTGCTGAGTTACATTGGTTTGGTTCACTTATTTCTTTCATTTCTACTTCATATTTCTTGATCATTAATTGTATTGAATTTAATCACGTATCTTTAAAACCGCAAATCAAATTTAATTGTTACTCGTATTTTCGAGGTAAACAAATTTCTTTTAATCGCAACTCTAGTTCGTAGAATTAATTAAACAAAAATCACTTTGAACTTGTTCTTGACTTGATAAAGTAGAAATTGTTTGATTTAGTTGATAGTAATTGATTACAAGTCCTCGTGGGAACAATGCTCTATTTACTCTTTATTACTTGATTGACCGCGTATACTTGCGTGTGCGATTTAGGGCAACATAATACAAAAGAGAATTAATGTTAATACTGTAGCATCTTTCCCTCTTTGGAATGTACAATGTAGGTGGACTCTTTCATTAGCATAAAAGAACTATAAAGAAAACTGTCTCAAACTAGGGACGGCATGCCAAACTGTCCTGTCAAAAAGGAAAATAGAAAATAGAAAATAGAAAATAATAAAAGTACGTAGATGAGATAGTGTTAGACGAATCTCTCAATGACAGCCTCATTTGTTCCGAGTTATTTTGGTTGTTATAATGAAGTGTTATTATAGAGAATATATATTATAACATAGCATAAAAATTAATTCCATAAAAAACTAGATTTATAGTGAATGATTGTTATATATCGATACTATAATAGAGATGTCTGGCTGCATATAGCTTCAGTTTTGCCATATATTTTGGCTATTTTTAAAAAAAAAAAAAACATAATTTGTTCGTGGAATTTGATCAGTTTCTGGAAAAAGAAAATTAAAAATTGTTTTTCAAGTTCCCAAAAATTAATTTATGCAAGTTTTTGGGTGAAAATTATTTTTCCACTCATAAAACTGTAAAAACTCTTTTTTCAAGTCCCGACCCAAACTATGTTCAAACACTAGCATAGTTTCTGGTTCAGAAAACTGTAATCTTGATCAAATGTTCCTACACGAGAAGACAAAAGAAAGCCGATAGATGTTTTGGAAGAATAAGCTAGAATTCATCTTAATTATTATGTGCTTAATTTAATTTATTTCAAGTATGCATTAAATGAATTTCTCGAGAATAATTATGAAAAAGTCACGCAGGCACATATAATTAACCTTATTGAAACAAATTAAAGCTAATGATAGCTAGAACAAATGTCACTTCATAAAAATTAGATAAACTTACAAAGATTGATGCACATACACACAAACTTACTAGATGACAAAACACGAAGAAGGGTATAATAAGATCGGAAATTAACCAAAAATCCTATTGAGTTTTGTCCAACTAAAACTTGTATCAATCAAAGACGGGATCTTGAAAATGATGGATTAATCTGAACCTGGAATCCCACTGGTGCAGATAGTAACAGCAAGTGATGATTTTTCATGTTGAATCGAATTTACGAGAAGTGTCAGGATGATTTGCTTATTGTTGGATGTCATAATCTATAATAGGATATGGCCAACAACCAATGAAATGAGTGAAAAGTGCAGTAACAGATCAACGTTCAAGACTAACAAAGACAAAACTAAGATGATTTTTAAAAAAAAAATATTTAAGCCTTGATCGATAGAATTATCTGATATTTTTATACTAGTCGAAGGCAGTAGATATCTGATAGAATATACAAATTGATTTGAATACTACCGTTATTAGAAAAAAGAAGAAGATAATCCACAATTTGATTTCTGTTGGTGCATGCTTAAAAAGAGAGAAGAGCTCCACCACTATTTTTAGCTAAAAAGCAAAAAACTAGAGATGTCTGCATCAACCACCACTTCTTGTTGAGATAAAACCTTGTTTCTTTTCCTTTTGGCATCGACAAGTTTAGTCAAATATAACTGCTTAAAAAGAAAATCAGCAAATCTTCATGATCTCAGCTTTAGACTTGAATTGATTGGTGTCTTCTTAGATCATTAATTATGGAAGGCACTGAGACATGTCTCAGTTACTAAACCATCAATTCTTGAAGTGAAAAACTAGCTAGAAAATCAATTCAATCTTCTGGAAAAAGAAAACAGCAGAAACATTGGAATTCCATTTAAACTTGAAAAACAGAATTTTCCTAGTGTATACGGGTGAAACCGAGTCTAACACACATTCCGATTTCTCGGTGGGTTAAACGAAGCAAGGGTATGAATACATAGGATCGAAATCGAAGCGACGAGCTCCAAGACCTCGAAAAACATGGCAAACGGTTGGACACAACTAACAAATGGCCGTGATATCCGCACCCAACTGGATATCACAGCGCAGATCTCGCCCTATATTGGTAACAATATCATTAAGTAACGAGAAAGGAGGATTTTCACCTTTTTTAGAAATGGAGATGAAACTCTCTTACTAAATAAACGGGAAGCCTTTATTTCAATTTAAAAAAAAACACTGTAACACGCATATCAAGACAACACAAACTCATTTCTCTTCTTTCCAGCTATTGCGGAAAGCAATTGCAAAGTCTTTATTTTACTTTTGTTTGTTGTTCTTGACTGGCTCCGAATCAAGGATCCAACCGAGGGCAGAAACTATTGCCCAATTCAAGTTCAAGCTAGGCCATAACGCTACGACTAGTTTGATTATTCATTGCGTCTTTAACTCATTTATCTAACTTTCTTGATTATTTGTGTTAAATCAGTCCATATATCCTTAAAACCGCGTATAAATTCAATTGTTATCCGTTTTAAGGGTAAACACCTAGGTTTTCCCTATCACCAAAAGAATATTCACTAACAAACCCCAGCTGCCACCAAAAACTCCTAAAAACCAGGTGTATAAGGAAAAGCAGAGAGATTTGAGATGAATCAATGAAAAGAAAAAAAACATAGAAAAGCTGCACAAATTTGCAAAGCATTTCACTATCCAACAGCCCAAGGTACACAAATACGCAAATAATAAAACAAGGAATCTTTGTAAATTATCAATCCATTATCAATTGATCCAATTAATATGAATCACCATCATGAAAGGAAAAAACAATTACCTCAATAGATACCCATGTATGATTAGCTCCATACATAGAATACACCAATAAAAAAATCTAGAGAGAGATAGAGGGAGTGGTAGGGGTGACAGATAGAGCA
Organism: Nicotiana attenuata; assembly: GCF_001879085.1. Taxonomy (NCBI): domain Eukaryota; kingdom Viridiplantae; phylum Streptophyta; class Magnoliopsida; order Solanales; family Solanaceae; genus Nicotiana; species Nicotiana attenuata. Next base: position 71,296 of record NW_017671826.1, on the reverse strand, counting down.
GTGAGCACACATAGCTTCAAGCATATATATATCATATGCAAGAAAACACCATGTGTGCTCACTCTCTTCTGTCACCTCCTTTGGCGAGCCCTAGGTTCGCTCCTGAGTACTAATAAAACCATATGTTCATAAACACAGATGCGCATATACATAAAACAGAAAAAAATGTACAGAAAGAGAGTGGGGTGGTGGGTGACAGATAGAGCAGTGAGCACACATAGCTTCAAGCATATCATATGCAAGAAAATATCATGTGTGCTCACTCTCTTCTGTCACCTCCCTTGGCGACACTCTCTTCTGTCACCTCCCTTGACGAGAAGGGAGAAGGGTATTCGAATAAACCCCTTCACCCCCTAGGTCCGCTCCCAAGTACCATACAAATAATACCATATGTTCATGAACACAGATGCGTGCATACATAGAACAGAAAAATATCTAGAGAGAGAGAGAGTGTGATGGGGGTGACAGATAGAGCAGTGAGCACGCATAGCTTCAAATCATATGCAAGAAAATACCATGTGTGCTCACTCTCTCCTCCCTTTATTTACCCCTTTATGTCGTTAACCTAGATTTTAGTTGGGATGCAATTCACTCCAGCCGACAGAAGAAATAAGAAACCCTAGATCTGAAACAATAGCAACTACTGTTTCAGAATAATGATTTTGATTTATGATTTGATGTGTGAGGAATGATGGGGAGTTTTATGGCCTTTATATAGGAAGAGAACTGGACAGTTGCATCACGTAAGGAATAAATGTGTGTGTATCTTTTTCCTTATGCTTTTATCCCCCAACCACTCATGTGGTATCTTGATAAAGTAGTCTATCGCCAAATATTATTTTGGAACTTCGCAGATCACACACATAAAAGGAATTATATTTATATATCGCATCAACCCATAACTGTATGATATGCATTTTCCATTAAAATAAAAAATATCTGAGAGAGAAAGAGGGGCAAGATACAAGCAATTGAACTATTTAACGAACTTACCACAGACCTCCATAAATTCAATTTACTCTTACCATGCTTCTTGTAATACTAAATACTCCCTCTGTGCCAATTTTTAATTAATAGTTAATTTGAAAATATTCATTTAGTTTGAAAATTCGATAAATTGAGATTGAGAGAACATCTTTTATCTTTCCATGAGCAACAACAATAACAATGAAAATTCAGTATGATTTTATAAGTGGAATATGAGGAAAGATAGTATATACGCAAATCCTACCCCTAATTTTATGAAAGCAAAAAATCTATTTCCGAAAGACTATCGACTCATACCTGTCCATGAACACCTTTAGTTTATCTCCTTTTTCATTTTGTTGGCCTAATATGGACAGAAGAGGCTGCTCAGTTCATGACAAGAGTATTACATGCACAGGCTGACCTTCTGGAATGGATAATTTCCCGTAAGTAGTTGTGAAAGCTGACGTTTTACCATTTATTTAGATGGCTTTATATTCTTTTAGTGAAGAAAGGATATTGACGTGTACAAATTATTGCTCTAAGGAGTAAACAAATGCTTTAATTTAGAAGAATATCTGTTGTTGATTTACTTTCATTTTGGTGGTCCAAGCACACATATCCACCGAAAGAAAGGTTACAATGCATCTTGAAATGAGTGAATGGGAGAATCCTGATTGATGCAATTTGTCTAACACCTTATAACAACTAGGCGCTAGTGGATGTACCAGGGCGGCTCTAACAGATCTCATGGTCTTAGGCGAAAACCATATTAAGAGCCCCTAAATTTATTTTATAAAATTTGCAAACCAACAAAAAAAAATCTTTCTAAACAACAAATTAATCATTTAAAACAAAAAAAACAAATTTCAAAAAAAAAAATTAGGAAGAAGAGCACAAAGAATAAAGTGATGGATTAGCGAATGTTGAGGTCCGAAACTCAAAATGAAAATTTTGATTTGGCTATCATCACAAACAAGAAAAAGAAATCAACATATATAACATAATAATTTAAGTATGGAGCATTGACAGCTTCAAAAATATTTATACCTTCTGATCAACCTAAACGGTAATTGTAGTTCATTTTATTAAGCAGCACTCATTGGTGAATATCTAAAATAAATTATAAATGACCTAATATAATGTGTTGAATTACACTAAATGAAAATCGGTGCACGAATCCTTTTGTGTTCATGCAATTTCAGAGAAAACTTAAAAAAAAAATTCATTATGTTGTCGATGTATACAATTTAATTCCTATATAAATAGGATAAAATTAAAGTTGAAGAGTAAATCAAGTATACTAATTAATAAATGGAGAAAATTATAATAATTTATGAACTAATTGGTATAAAATAACCTCAATCAATTAACAAAAAAATATATATTGTAATGCTTTTATTAATAATAATTTTCTTATATAAATTATACATAATATAACAACAACAACAACATACCCAGTATCATCGCACACTATGGGATCTGGGGAGGGTAGAGTATGCGCAGACCTTACCCCTACCCTGTGAAGATAGAGATGTTGTTACCAATAGACCCTCAGCTCAGGAAAGCTTAAGCACCACATTAATGAAAATATAGACAAGAAGGGACAGTATCAAAAAGCCATATAAAAGTAGAATAAAAAAAAAACAAGATAGTAAGGTGATCAGCAATGAAAGAAAACAACGGTTAGTCATAAAAACCTACTACCAACAGAAAGCGAGACTGTGCGCCAATACTACCGTTATGAACACTCTAGACTACCTACCTACTACCATAATCCTGGACCTCCATACCTTCCTATCAAAAGTTCATGTCCTCGGCCAGCTGAAGCTACGTCATGTCTAGCCTAATCACTTCTCCCCACCTCTTCTTTGGCCTACCTCTACCTCTCCGTAGGCCCTCCAATGTCAACCCCTCACCGGGACGTCTGTGCTCCTCCTCCTCACATGACTAAACTACCTAAGCCGCGCTTCCCGCATCTTGTCATCAATAGGGGCCACACCCACCTTATCGAAAATAACCTCATTTCTGACTATCTAACTTGGTGTTCCCGCACATCCATCTCAACATTCTCAATCTCTGCTACCTTCATCTTCTAAATACGAGCGATCTTGACTGGCCAACACTCAGTCTCATACAACATTGTTGATCTGACCACCACTTTGTAGAACTTCTCCTTAATAATAATAATAATAATAATAATAATAATAATAATAATAATAATAGCATAAAGTAAATTTGGGGCCTTCAAATTTTGGGGCCTAAGGCAATGGCCTCACTGACCTAGCCTTAGAGCCGCCCCTGCAATGTACCTTCTTATTTCACGACAACGCACTTTGCATGGAAGTGGTTAATGATCTCAATATCTTGATAGTCTGATTAGTATATATAAGATCCATTTACTTTGTTGTTTAGAGTTCAAGAAAACTATAAACTAGAAAGTGTATTTTAATTTTTTGAAAAATTATAGTAAAGCAGTGAATGTACGTAGATTGAGATGCCGAGCCGTGCCCTTATCACCTGATCCGAGCCAGTCTTTTAGTGGGTGATTTTGGGCTAACCTAACCCATTTGACATCCGTATATAAATTAAGAGGCCATAAATTTATTTTATAAAATTTGTATACTAACAAAAAAAAAAGTCTTTCTAAATAATAAATTAATCATTTAAAATAAAAAAAACAAATTTCAAAAAAATAAATTAGGAAGAAGAGCACAAAGAATAAAGTGGTGGATTAGTGAATGTTTAGCTCCGGAACTCAAAGTGAAAATTTTTATTTGGCTATTATCACAAACAAGAAAAAGAAATCAAAGTGCATACCGTGATAATTTAACTATTGAACATTGAGAGCTTCAAAAATATTTATACCTTCTGATCAACTTAAACGATAATTGTAGTTCATTTTATTAAGTAGCACTCATTTGTGAACATCTAAAATAAATTATAAATGATCTAATATAATATGTTGAATTACACTAAATGAAAATCGGTGCATGAATACTTTTGTGTTCATGCAGTTTCAGAAAAAATTTATAAAAGAAATTCATTATGTTGTCGATATATACAACTTAATTCCTATATAAAAAGGATAAAATTAAAGTTGAAAAGTAAACCAAATATACTAATTAATGAAGGGAGAAAGTATCACAATTTATGAACTATTTAATATAAAATAACCTCAATCAGATAACAAAAAAATATATATTGTAACGCTTTTATTTATAATAATTTTCTTATATAAATTATATATTATGTAATAATAATAATAATAATAATAATAATAATAATATTAATAATCTAAAGTAAATTTGGGGCCTTCAAAGTTTGGGGCCTAAGGCAATGGCCTCACTGGCCTAGCCTTAAAGCCGCCCCTGCGATGTACCTTCTTATTTCACGATAACGCACTTTGCATGGAAGTGGTTAGTGATCTCAAAATCTTGATAGTCTGATATATATAAGATCCATTTACTTTGTTGTTTAGAGTTCAAGAAAACAATTACATAGAAAGTATATTTTGATTTTTTGAAAAATTATAGTAAAGCAATGAATGTAGATTGAGATGCCGAGCCGTGGGGGCGGAAAAAGGAAAGAGAGGGATAGGGTTTCTCTCGCTTTTGGCATAGGGGCCCCCCAGTGGGAGGCTCGCACATTCGCACATCTCCGCTCTTTTTCTCTTTCAAACTAGGCTCTTTTTCTTCTTGACTTGCGGGTTCTTTTGCTTCTTGAATTCGATTCTTTATTTTTTATTTTTTTTATTTCTCACCCGGTATCCAGTACCCACATTGAGACCCAACTAATCCGGATTCGCGCCGGGAAGTCCCACATTGGGGGATAAATCGCTCCCTAACAAAGGCAACTCCATACGCAGGGCTCGAACTCGAGACCTCTGGTTTAATTTTTTTATTTGATCGTAGAAAAAAGTACATTGCTAACATGAGAAAATGGAATATTCAAGAATCTCGAGTAACTGGCCAAGCCGCTAAAGTAGCTAAGTAGTGATAAATCCTGTTAATAAAATGGGTCCTATAGAAAGTCCATCTATTCCTAATCTCCAATGGAAATCAATCATTTCTAAATCAATAATGCAATTAAGAAGTTGTTACACCCCGTGTTATTGTATGTAAGAGTACGTCATAAGTCAATTAATGTAAGCTCAGAAATGGAATCATCTTTGAAAAGTTTACAAAGTTAGTTCATCATGTTAACGTGGAGGTTACAAATATTTAAGATCATTAATACCAAGTAGCAAGAGGGTTTGAAGGCTTAGAAGCTAAATGAATTGAAGAAAATAAGTTTCGTCGAAAGTCGACAAGTTGGAATATTTTACCATGTACTTTTGGGGTGATACTAGGGTTATTAACATTATAACGAGATTGTATTATGAGATATTTTAGTCGTACGATAGTTGGTGTTATGTTTTGAAGTCAAGCGAGTTGTGGAACAAAAGTTGGAAAAGGTCATCACAAGTTCCATTTATAATTTGCTGACATTTAGGTCAAATGTAGATGCACTTTTCTCCCAATATACTTGGAATCAATGGAGGATCTACATATCAAATTGAAGATCTACGAGTCTAGTTACCAATGCATTAAACCGTTCTTCGATACGACATCGGGGTAGAGAGATATTTGCAGTTTTGCAAGACTGCACAGACTGTATAGTTGGCAAGTAGGTGTGTCACTAAAGCTTTTTGAGCAATACATTTCGTGTGTTATATGAGGTCTTTTTGGGACATATTATATATCAAATTGAAGGTCTTGGAATCTAGTTTCCAACACTCTTAACCGTTCGTTCATACGATATCCGGATAAAAAGATATAGGTATTTGAAAAAGGGCCAATGAGATGGTGCCAAGTAGCACCTTTTGACTTTTCAACCAAAATGGATATTTATCTTCCTATGTCGTCTCTTTCTTCATAATTCCAGAGAGCTCGACCAAATAAGACCCCTAACCTCACCCTTAAGCTGTC